>NW_027295018.1:0-546 GCF_016086655.4 Lepeophtheirus salmonis | reverse complement strand
TCAAAATCTGCCTTTTTTGCCCAGCGGTCTGTAACAACAAATTGAAAATTATAGCAAGCCCGATTGCATGAGGGTCTAACCTTGTATGTCTATTAACCTTGGTATTAATAAAGTAAATTCAGTAAATCAAAAGTTTAACAGCTCATATTTTATCCATTTCAAAAAATAATTTGAATGTGTCAGGAGTCCAATACACGTATAAGGACCAGCTAAAGTCTGCCCTCAAGAATGCCTGAGCCAACATCGACAAGAGCTTTATCGCCAGGTCATGCAGCAAGTTCCAGTCCAGGCTGGAGTTGGTAGTGGGAACATGGGCGGCCATATTGAATAGACATGTGTCTAAGACTCTCATCTTTCATGTTAAATAAATTAATTTGTCGACCACTTTAAAAACTACAGAATTATTTAACTATTTTTAAGAATTTCAGAGTGTTCAGTTTTAGACGCACACACATGTATGTTTTATTGAAATAAATTTTAGTTCATAATATTTATCAAACCAAAACAAATCTATTTTTTGATCTTTTTATATTACGGAAAAATTTA
>NW_027295017.1:0-1162 GCF_016086655.4 Lepeophtheirus salmonis | reverse complement strand
AAGATATATACATTGGCAGCCTTCAACTTCATTGTCGGCGTCAGTTCTCTTTTCGAATATTGATGTGGAACGTCCGAGATCAAATTGATAATCGTCTGCTCGTACAAATAACCACGTTGAAGAATGCCAATTGCATTTTCAAAATAATGCAATTGGGGCTCATCATCCAAATCTATGGGCCTTCCTTAACGTACTTCAACGGGAACATATTATCCCAAATGTTAATATTGCTAAGATGATGGCAAATATACAAATCAATTAATAGAAGATTAAAAAACATTGTCTATAATTATAATAATTTAACTAAATTAGAATTTTTAAGAGGCGTAGCTCTCAACATTCAGTTATAAATTTTTTATAATTATGTCCATTTTTTTTTTGTAGAATATATTAGTATTTTATTGTTTCATATTTCCAGTTTTTTAATATTTACAAAACTCACTTGGTTCTTTTCAGTCACACAAATGAAATCAGCTATTAGTCTAGGAATATTCCACACTTTGAGTGACAAACCCCAGATAGTTCAGCTAATGTTGCAGAATTGAATACTTTTGAGGATTGAGTGGTCTTGAGGCGATGATCTTTTGTTTTCAAGAAGATGACCACGCAGTTCAATACTGAGTCGTAAAAAGACTATTCTAGGAGGAACACCAAGAAAAAAAATTCTTAGAATACGAATGGTACATTATTAACAGAAGACTAATAAGTAATTGTCAACTGAGCCAACTTACAGCACTGCGTTGATATAGACGTTGAGTTCCATTATCTCCTCAAGGAGTTCTTCATGTGCAGCCTACACAATTGATGCTATGAAAGCGAGGACATACAGTAATACGGCATATCACCTAGAGATACCCAAATGAGTGTTGAGGACTAGGAAAAAGGATTTCACTCTTCGTAGGATGAATTGGATAAAATGCTTACACAATGACTTCCAATAATATCTGGAGGAGCACAACGATCCAATCAAGAAACCTGTTCGGTTTAAATATCATTTCTGACAAGAATTCCACTTGGTAAACTCATTTAGGCAACTCTTCCATTTTGGGATAATATTTGAAATCCTTAAAAATTATTTTTGAGCAAAAAATGATGGATTAACGTAATGTGTACAACTCAAAAGCTAAGTACATATATGTTAAAGAGTTTTCTAATGTAAAAT
>NW_027295016.1:0-707 GCF_016086655.4 Lepeophtheirus salmonis | reverse complement strand
GAGTCTAAGTGAGTAACACATCTTATTGAAACAGCCGAACTGATGACCCTGACGAAATGGCTAGAAGCGGCCGAGTTACAGAAGTCCCTCAAGTGGCAGGACAAGTTAAAAATATCCCTTTTGTCTGGAAAACCACAAGTCCTGGTTTCGTCGACTTGAAGCTAATTGATTGTGTAAAGTCTCAGAAGAGACTTAAAAATATGACCATTTGCTGTTCCAACCCCCCTCCTCCGAGTTTTTTTAATAGCTTCAAATTATAGTTAATTTGTGAAATAGTATACTTATTGACGCAAATCATTTGTTAGGATATTATTTTTATGTTGATCCTTGATTATTTGCATTAAAATTAGCTTTTTTTTTAAACTGTACATAGGGGACATCTCCCCATATTTTAAATTTTTTTAAATTTTCATGTTTTTTTCAATAACTAGAGAAAACTTTATGTTTTATTATTTATTTTTGTAATTTTAAACAACTTTACCATTTTATACATCTCGCTGATTATACAATAAATAAAATAAAAAGAATCCGCCGGCTATGTACATGAAGCAAGACTCATCAGTCTCCAATGATAATAAAAAAAAAGAAATATAATTAGCTCTTGTTAAGCTGTGAACACTTTTCAACAATTATTGAATAATCATTTCATAGTTGGTAGCAGAGAGATTAAGAACAAAGTAATCACAATATTGGTCGAACCCAGAAAA
>NW_027295015.1:0-253 GCF_016086655.4 Lepeophtheirus salmonis | reverse complement strand
CTTATAATACTTAGATAATACTCTTGCACTGAAATGCTGCAAGTACAAGAGAAATGAGGATTATGTTTTATCTTAAATCTCAAGGGATATACCAAATGAATTAGTAGCTAGTCGATTGAAAACCAAATTTGACCCTTCCAATTTATGTTTAATGGCAACCCGTCCCTTATGCATTTAGAAATATTTATTAATACATATTAATGCAGCCAAATGTATGATTATTGGTCTAAGAAGGACTTTTGAGTGTGTGCTT
>NW_027295014.1:0-897 GCF_016086655.4 Lepeophtheirus salmonis | reverse complement strand
AGTATTAACAGACAATCACATGATGGCCATTCAATGGAATTTGAGAATATCTTTTATATTACATTATAAGGAGGAAGCTGACAAAATACAAATAATAATTTTTTTCAGTTTTAATCTCTCTAATAAGTTATAATTATCCAATAAATTCATTGAAATTGAGTTCATTGTTATTGTTCAAAAAGACTTGTTCTTCGTTCGGAGTCATATGAAGTTAAAAGTAAACTCCAAGCTTATCCAAAAATTTCAACTAAAAGCTCATCCAGAAGAGACTGTCACTTCTAGAAATTTTTTATTTGTCATTCCAGTGAAACTTTCTTCATATTCGGGGTTACTGGTTATGTAGTCTAATCACAGTCTTCTATACTAAAATGGAGCTTCTAATATGACCGAGCACATCACTACTAGCCAAAAGAAAACCATTCAAAGACTAAACTACTTATAAATACTTAAATGATCATTCATCTAAAGACATATTTCTGTTTAAGTTCTAAAGATTAGAAAAATACCAATTGTCATATTATATTCATATTGCAAAGTCAACACATTCACATATCCAGAATGGATAGAGAAATATCTCCATCACATAGGTCTTCAAATAATGTCTGAAAATGTTACACACCGAATCGAAAATTTGGTCATAAGCCATCCCCACAGCTTCATTGAGCATCAAGAACCTTCGTTATTTACCCAACTCAAGGGATTTAACTTTTTTTGGTATTATACTTTTTGGGTTCTGTAAAGGTATGTGTAACTTTGGTTGTGGTCTATGAAGCCCTGCAGCTCCTCTGTAACCGGAGGTTCAGGTGTTATTTATATTCAAATGTTAGCCAAAAATGAATTTGAGTGAACGTATGGATATATCAGGATGACTACATTAACAAGTAAAGATCTAATATA
>NW_027295013.1:0-1507 GCF_016086655.4 Lepeophtheirus salmonis | reverse complement strand
TTCCAATAGGAACTTTAAAGCAAGCAAGAGTATATGGAGTTGAACTTGTGTGTCTGTCTTTTATCTCACAGGCTCTTCTAGCTCATTTATTGAAACATCTGAGCTCCTCTCCTCTTAAACATTCTTTGAATTGTCTGGGTTACAATGAATTTTTTTTTACATAACTAAAATGCTTAGAATTTACGGGGCTAAATATACATTATGTTATTAATATATGTATATTGACTTCAAAAATTACTTGAAGTAGTTATAACACTATGTGAAATGTTTAATTAAACTTAATCAGTCCAAGTCCGTCTGACCAATGAAAAGAAAGTTGCCTGAAAGGAGGGTTAAATAAATCAATAAAGAGTCTCTATAAATTGGATTCAAAATTCATCATGATTTTATAACCAATTTTAAATAACAAAACCTTTTATTTATAGATTTTGGAAGTACTTTTTGAAAGGTTGTTTCCCTTGAGAAACAAAACAATTTGTAATCTATGGCAACCAAATCAAAAGCAAGCAAACAAAACTTTTACAATTATACTTTTGAAGGTAAGGTTGTTTTCGGATTTAAAAAAAATCTTGGTTGAGGAAGAGAAAATTAGTTTCATCAACAATACACAGAGGAGAAATTATTCTATTGAACTCATTGTACAGAGATGGTTGTTTTTAGAGAGTGAAATACACTTAATGTACATATATGAACTTCAAAGACAATTCCTTTGTCAGATCGAGTAAATATAATAGTATAAAGCCTACTTAGAAGACATCAATTTAAAGAAAGAAAATATGCATGTATTCTCATTTTTTAAGTTCATTATTTAATAAGTCGTGAGTCACTCCAACAAACAATACACACTTATAGGCACATAACCATTTTACTTTGACAGGGATATGGGTTGAAGTTTGAACATTATAATTTGCAATGTCCACCACGTAAGACACGTTTTTCAATTTGAAACCCACTGTCCTACACCCATACTTTGATGTAAAAAAAAAAAAAAAACAGTACATTGTAGATCATTTGAAAAATGGAACAACGCAGCACATTAGACAAAGCAATCGAGAGAAATTATTATTTTGAGCTAATGCGGCGTTATCTTGGTAACAAAAATGCCCTTTTATTTTGTTGTCAGCAGTCTAACCTGGCATATCATAATTTATTCTTTTTGAAAAATAAAGGAAGTAATAATTTATATTATATAATGTACTTAGTCTCCTTTTCCAAAGAGACAGGAATACAATTTCTTGTTTATCCCTCCTAGTTGTTGTGTATTTATATATTTTGGCTATTTTACTATTTCTATGAAGAAATTCTGGCAATCATATAACAATAGAAATGAATATCTGCGCTTTTAATTACTTAGTCTTACTAAGTAATAATAAATATAGTCTCGAATAAAACACTATGTAGGATTTGAATATTATGTATTTCTAATTCATTTAATAATTTAGGAGAAATAAAATGACTATGATAGTCTGGGAATTTTCCCAGTGTAACCGGTTTCGAATCTCAAACT
>NW_027295011.1:0-1941 GCF_016086655.4 Lepeophtheirus salmonis | reverse complement strand
ATACCAAAATATCTTTATATGTGATCTTTATGATATGTATTTTGAAGTTATATCAATTATAATGTCGATAATGGTTTATAAAAGATAAACGAGTGAAAAAAGCTGGGAAAAGAACATTTATAGAATATATTTTATTTAAGAATATTAGATTGGAATACATGAGACCAGGGATGTCCAACCTTTTAGTATAATCGGCCACATTGCTACTTGAAATATTTTAATGGGCCCCAGAGCCTATTAGATTAAATTATATGAACAATGGCTTCTTAAAACAAAACTATTAATACATATTTAATACTAATTCAGGCTAAAATAAAGGCCAATCTAGAAAGCCTGATCAGTGGTGTCCGTTGGTTTATATTTTTTGGGGCTTGGCTAATATGATAGTTTTTTAATTTAATTTTTCTTCTCTGCTGAAAAATTTTATGGAATGAAAAATTACTCAATTTAGGGGGGAAACTCCAGCCTTTCTAGCCCCTGTGGACGCCTCTTATAGAATTTGTTATGATGCACTTACATATCATATTTTAAGGAGTTCAACAATAGAGATTTCTATGTATCAAAGGAATAAGTCAAATCGGTTTAAACTTCTTAAATGCCCTGTATCAATGTCTTTTTCCTTGAGATTCCATGTGAATATACTATATTCTACTTCTTATAAAAGCTAAGGTATCTGTTTTACATCTCGGGACTATATAATTTTTTGGTATTCCCGCAAAAAATAAAGTTTAATAAATTTTTAAGAATGAATACAAATAACTTAATAAATATATCTACGAGTATATTAACTCATGCATTGTTAGTACATACATTCAAGGGAAAAATGTTCATTAAGTTATACTAAGGTATATGCTTAAGCACGATGAAAGTTCGGTAGCGAGCCATACGGTATTATTTATTAAAGTTTTTTGTTTTTTTCCAAATTAATGAGCAGTCTATTTTGTTATGATAGTCGAGGACTAGTGCTGATTACGGTTCCAGTAGTAGACAAAGATAAATATAAACTTATACTCTGTTTTGAATGTATGAATTTGTGTATATATTTTTGGCCTGAAATGTTCCCTTCAAGCTCCCGCCTTTTCTATTCTTGTAATCATTTGATGTGTGTTATGTTTTTTATATATACAAGGTACATACTTCGGAAGTCGCCTCACCCATCGAAACTGTAATGAAACTCGATAATATGGTACGTATTTGTGTTGATTTTAGTCAACTGTCTCCCCTATCATAAATGAACAATTTTATCCTTCACTGAGCACAAACAATTTTTTTCTGGTTTGTCTGGAGCGCGTTTTATCTCAAAAATTGACTTACCACGATGTTATGAATTGAATGAATAAGATTAAACTTTCATAAAGTTTCTTTAATAATTAAAACACCTTTACTTTATTGAAATACAGTGTGTTGCAGTATGAGATAGCCTCTGGTCCTTCTTTTAATAGTTCCATTAAAATATTTTTTGAAATAATGGGTCAGCTATTACTCACACCCAGTCTCTCTCCTGTGGTCTTATACACTTATCAGATGCTGGTAAGCCATCAATTATGCCTATTATTATTGCTATCTTTTGAAGATTGGTACTAACAGAAAATGCCTTGAATAAAAAAAAAAAAAAGAGGCATCTATGTATGAAGTCTGGGACATTTTGGCCCATGTGTTATAATGTGCTATGACTTATAGATTTAATTAGTAGCAAATAAATATATATATTTTTAATTTAATTTTCATAAGATATAGTTTTTTGAAATGTTATTATAAAAGTTGCTTACAAATCACACTACTGTATAATATATATACAGCGGCGTCTGCAAGATTATATATATATATATTTTTTTTTTTTGGGGGAGGGGGGCAAAAGGGTTGTTTATTAAAAATTTAAATATTTTGAAGAAATAATTCAAAAGTCCATAGCTAATCACAAAAAAAAACTGTTATTCATTT
>NW_027295010.1:0-1764 GCF_016086655.4 Lepeophtheirus salmonis | reverse complement strand
ATTAAAATTATTTATTTTGTATCATTCTTATTTTTTACTATACACTTTTTCACTTAATGATGAAAAACAGGCTGAGGTAGGCCTGTATGATATGTATACAAAATTGCAATTTTAATGATTAAAGTTTCAGTTTCTAAATGAAAACTTAGGCATAGTTCGAAAAGTGCTTAAATGATAAATTTAATTTTATGAATAGTTATTGTACACATTTGATATGTATTTATCATTTATTAAATTTAAAAAAAAAAATTTTTTAAAGGCCTTTCTGTTTAAAAAAAAAATTCTGGCAAATAAAATTATAATGTGGTATTGACTAAAGTAAGATAGATACAAACGTTTTCAAAATGTTACATAGAATTTTTAAAGCAAGAGTTTTTAATCAAAAACAAGTATTTGTATTTATTTCTAAATATATAATTCTTAACCTAATTCAGACAATATGGCTGATAGAGTTTAATTTATGTTTAGCTTATTTCAAAAAGTGCATAGCATGGAAAATAAAATTAATTTTGTAAAAATTACTTCCTACAAAAAATACATATTTCTCATTTATAAAACAATAATTTAACCAATTGAAACCCCTTTTTAACTAATTTTTTCTGGATTTGGTTTAATTGTGGTTTGCTCTAAATTGTAAATGGAATGACTAAAGCTCAAATTTATTGTTAAAAATATGGATTTTTATTTTTAAATTTTTTAACTTGTACTTTTTATTCTAATCTTGACAAAAAATCTTGATATAGGGTTGTTACTATCGTCAGTATATTTCAAAAAGATATGAAATTTTAAATTAAATGCTTTGAATACTTATTTCCAACGTAAAATATGTTTTATTCATTTTTCAGTAAGAGTTTAGTATTTTAAAGCCTTTTTTTTCAGTAAGGAAAATTTTTCAAGTCGATTGAAAATTGAAATTTTGTTTTTTTTTCCACAGTATCATAGATAAATACGTACTCAAAATTGTAACTGTAATAATTTAAACTTGAGTTTTTTACTCATAAAAGTTTATTTTCCAGTTTTCTTATTTATCACTATGTACTTTTGAAGCTAATTCTCAAAAAAGAGGTTGAAATAGGTATATTTAATATTGGTTATGGATGTCCTAATGCTAAAAATTGTAGTAAATTTGGTTGGAACATTTATTTCTTTCATAAAATATTCATTTTTGATTTATTGGAAATGAATGTTCTTTTTTTAGAAAGTATTGTTGTGGACAATTTTGCAGGAGAAGGTTAAATATGGTATTTCCGAATAGTACCATATACAAAGTCGTGCTCTTAGTGCCAATTAATTGATTTAATTACGAGTTTTTCATTAAAATTATTTATTTTGTATCATTCTTATTTTTTTAAAATTACTTACACTTTTTTTTACTTTTTTCAAAAAAAAATGGCTGGAGGTAGGCCCTGTATGATATGATATGCAAAATTGCAATTTTAATTTTTAAAAGTTTCAGTTTCTAAATGAAAACTTAGGCATAGTTCGAAAAGTGCTTAAATGATAAATTTAATTTTATGAATAGTTATTGTACACATTTGATATGTATTTATCATTTATTTTATTTAAAAAAAAAAAAATTTTAAAGGCCTTTCTGTACAAAAATCTGGCAAATAAAAAAAAAATGTTGTATTGACTAAAGTAAGATAGATACAAATAAAAATGTTACATAGAATTTTTAAAGCAAGAGTTTTTAAAAAAAAAAACAAGTTTTATTTATTTTTTAAATATAAGAGTTTTTAATTCAAAAATGGCTGATAGAGTTTA
>NW_027295009.1:0-1280 GCF_016086655.4 Lepeophtheirus salmonis | reverse complement strand
GGATTAGCCAACGAATTGCTTCCCCATACATCATATTCTTCAGATATTGCCCCAGTGACTTTTTTTGTTTGCAAACCTCAAAAGAATGCTTACTGGGAAGAAAAAATAGGGGTAAATATGAAGTTATCTCCGAAACATAAGCCCAATTTGAGACTCAAAAAAGAAATTGTATTATAAAAAGGTAATCAGAAAATTGTATGACCTCTATAATCGTTGCATTGCCCTTGAAAATAAGTACAAACACTGAATAAACAAATTACATATTGCCAATTTAATGGGATTTACTATGTTAGCCTACAAACTTTTCGGCCCACTACCGATGACAAATTACTTATGGACGATTTTTAGTTGTATTAAGTTTAATGTTTTACATAATAAAATAATTTAACTGGATTTTATAATGTATAAACATGTTTGAAATGTTTATCCGTCTCCAACAAGTAGCTCAATTTGACCAGGTGTCTTGTTAAAAGGAACTTATTTACTTAGTGGAGTGTTAACATTAGTATTTTTTATTACTCTTATTAATGTATAAACATTTATATTTCTATTTTTTCTTATATTTTCTTATTTCATATAGTTTACATGTTGATATCCAATGAATCATTAGGTTCTTATAGAAATAGATATATTCATAAATGTCATTTATTATACATATATTAATATCCAGAAAAGGGCTTGACAAAAAGTCATTCTTTGTTATATTAGGTTTGGAAAAAAGTAATTATGTAATACCTGCCATCTTTTTTTAAGCTAAGTATATCTTCTTCATTATTTGTCAAATCGGATCATACGATAAAAACCTTGAAAAAATGCGAATGTATACTACAAACTTTTGTGGACAGTATTGTGCTTAGCCGATGCAGTCGTGAATTATTTTGCATCAAGTATGTAGGTCTTAAAGGAAGAAATTCGCCATAATTTATATTTTTACTACCTGAAATGGAGAAAAATGCCTCAAAAGCAACATATAAAGACAATTT
The DNA here is from genome assembly GCF_016086655.4 of Lepeophtheirus salmonis. Lineage (NCBI taxonomy): Eukaryota > Metazoa > Arthropoda > Copepoda > Siphonostomatoida > Caligidae > Lepeophtheirus > Lepeophtheirus salmonis. The sequence continues at coordinate 297 of NW_027295009.1, read as the reverse complement.
TGTTCTGGTGTAATACAAGTGATGATGCGTCTCGCAGTGGTAAACCTGTTCTCGAATGGTTCCATAAAATCATACAAAATATTAATATAGACCGTCATTTTTAGCAGTGACAGCATCTCCTAGGAGCTGAACATCCATCATAAAAACCATTTTAATTATTAGCAGAAGGCTGGATACAAAAAGAAACTTGATGTAGGAGAGGAATCGTGTTTCATGATGACAACGCCAGGCTGCACGATTCTTTGATGACACACCAGAATCTTCTGGAGCTCGGATGGTAAGTTCTTATGCATCCTC
>NW_027295008.1:0-702 GCF_016086655.4 Lepeophtheirus salmonis | reverse complement strand
GAAAACTTACGCCAGAGAAAAGAACGAAAAATAAAATGTAGATGATACAATAGTATTTTTAATTTTATAATCCCTTCCTCAAACAAATATGGAAGTAAACGATTCAGGCAGTATTGGCTGCTGCAGCATAGAGACATAGAATATTCTTTTTTTATTTATTGCAAAGGCTGATACATTGTATAAACTAATAAGAATCATTTGCTATTTAAAAAAATATTGTATTCAATAATACGAAAAAAAAAACGTGATATCCAATAAAAAGGACGAGTGTCATAAATACTAAGGTGTTTTTAATATGATATTTTATTTCAATGAATGACCTATTTATTTTATTTGCAAGTGAATGTCATACGTATTTCGATTTTCATGTTGGAGTTTCTTTCTACATATTTAGTCTTATAACAAATGTCCATGAAAATAAAGATAGAAACTTAATATCTTAAACTTAAAGTGTGTATTCTTATTAACCCAAGTGTAGAAATTGTTTGAATTTTTCTATGAAATTTTGTAAAGTAGCTTTTATTAGTACTTATATCAATATTTAAAATCATTTTTGATCAAAAGTGTCACTTGCGCCGTTGGTGTGCACGTACATATATGTATGCTTGGGAATATCTCCTAGAAAAATATTTTTACTTATAAATCAAAAATTCAATTTTGAATTTTTATATGGTAGTACTTTACTTGGATGCAATATTTTCT
>NW_027295007.1:0-1148 GCF_016086655.4 Lepeophtheirus salmonis | reverse complement strand
ATCATTTATTATCATAATAAACCGAAAAATTTCTTATTTTGAGAATAGCTATGAATTTGATTTAAATTTTCTGAAAAAAATTATTTTTTTGTAAAGAGTTGTGGAGTTTTCAGAATTTTTTTTCAAAAAATTGATTATATGAAAATACATTTTATAAATTTTTTGCCGAAAAAATTAATTATGGAATTGTTTACAAATAAATCCAAATACAAAGCCCCCTCCTCTCCCCATAAGAACAATATAATCCAGCGGACGTCCCTGTAACATCAAACATTGTAATTAGTAAATTGTTATATCCCATGATAAATAACTTTTTTTATTCCACCTATGACCACCAATATTTACTCAAGTGCCAATAGAATTCTAACAGCGTACAAGCTACTACGTTTTTATGTACATATGTAATGCTCATAATATAGTGAATATAATTAATTAATCAAAATAAGATTGATTGGAGTACCTTTTTGACAAAAAAAATATTAAATTGTTCTTAAAAATTATGAAGTAAAGAAAACAGACTAAAATATGCATAATATCACACGATTTAAATTGATTCATTTTTTTAAAAACAATAAATACTTTAATATACATAACATGTGACTCGAAAAACGTGCAACTCGACTTGGATTCAGTCCATATTTGAAGACTTTTTACTCGACTACATCCACAATCAAAGACTTGAGATTTGACTTTCGAATCGACTTGGATTCGAAGGCTATTTTATACTGAACACAAGAAAAGCTTTAACACTATGGATACTTCTTTATAATTATGCACTTGAACAGGCGTCCGTAGGATATTATTTTAGAGTGTTTCTTTTTTAGTAGAGAAAAAAACTTTTTAGGCTAATTTTTTTTTTTTTTTTGGAAGAGGCTAAATTTAGCCGAATGATATATAATAAATTGAATGCTGAAATTTGTGAGGCTTTTTACGTTCGAAATTTTTCCTTAAAGGCAATAATTGTTTATTTATTTTAGAGGTGCTACAGCGAACCCCTTGCGGACGTCCCTGCTAAAACCAACTATGTAGAAATCTGATGACTCAAATTGTACTTGACAAAAATATTCAAGGACTTGGACTTCCAAGCAAAGACGTTGACTTTCCCTGAACTCGCAGTATAATAACTTTATAAATTTTTGAAAGTAGCC
>NW_027295006.1:0-661 GCF_016086655.4 Lepeophtheirus salmonis | reverse complement strand
TGTTTTTAGCTGTTGTGTTTTTAAAGTTTATATTCAGAAAAACTAAAAGGGCAAGTCCCCAGGTACCTTGAACAATTACCCAAAAGATTATGCCCATTTTAACTACAACTATTACTGAAGAACAGAAGTGATTCATGCCTGGAAGACATATTTATGATATAATGTTGAATACATCAAGAATAATCAAGAACATTAAACAAAGGGAGACGTATGGGGTAATACTTGCCGTGGATTTCTGCAAATCTTTTGATTCTTAAAGTCCTTAGATAATTTTAAGACAAGTCAACATATATCTCGGTAATGATATCTACCATATGGTCAGAGGATTTATTTCCAATTCTAAATCTTATTTATACATTGACAATGTATACTCTAAGGCAATTAGTTGTATAAGAGGCGTACGTCAAGGTGATCCTATATACCCCATCTATTTAATCTATCACTTATCACTCTACTGGACAAAATAAATCGGTGTGATTTTCTTGGAATAGGACTTGGAGATTAAAAAAATCTCATGTGAATTTTATGCTGACGACAACTTCATTTTAATAGAGGCTCCAAATGAGGAAGAACTTAAGAAAATAGGGAGGTTTTGTATAAGGATGTACGATCGCTTCAAAAGAAGTCTAGTTTCGGAATTAATAAAGAAAACACAATGATC
>NW_027295005.1:0-687 GCF_016086655.4 Lepeophtheirus salmonis | reverse complement strand
AATATGGTCATTTAAGCCATATTTGACTTGAATTTCATGAAAAAAGCTTCAAATTGCGATATTTCTTTGCTCAAACGCCTTTATAGGTCCTCAAAGTGCTATATTTGATGATTAAAAGATGAATTTGTAATAAAATAGACGAAATTTGGAGTTTTTCGAGAAATATGGTCATTTAAGCCATATTTGATGATGATTAAAAGATGAATTTGTAATAAAATAGACGAAATTTGGAGTTTTTTCGAGAAATATGGTCATTTTAAGCCATATTTGACTTGAATTTCATGAAAAAAGCTTCAAATTGCGATATTTCTTTGCTCAAACGCCTTTATAGGTCCTCAAAGTGCTATATTTGATGATTAAAAGATGAATTTGTAATAAAATAGACGAAATTTGGAGTTTTTTCGAGAAATATGGTCATTTTAAGCCATATTTGACTTGAATTTCATGAAAAAAGCTTCAAATTGCGATATTTCTTTGCTCAAACGCCTTTATAGGTCCTCAAAGTGCTATATTTGATGATTAAAAGATGAATTTGTAATAAAATAGACGAAATTTGGAGTTTTTTCGAGAAATATGGTCATTTTAAGCCATATTTGACTTGAATTTCATGAAAAAAGCTTCAAATTGCGATATTTCTTTGCTCAAACGCCTTTATAGGTCCTCAAAGTGCTATATTTGATGATTAAA
>NW_027295004.1:0-849 GCF_016086655.4 Lepeophtheirus salmonis | reverse complement strand
CCTCTGTCATGGCCTCCCAGTGACAGCTGAAAGTGGTTTTTAGGGCCTTTTTACAGACATTGCAGGTCTTTCCCTCGATAGCCGCTAAAAAGGGTAGTCGAGGGGGTTGGTATCAAAGCTGTAGGGGCCAAAAGTATCAAAAAAGAGTTCAAAAGAACTCAAAAATGTCTTACAACGGAGGAGATGGGTTTCTTTCATTGTCGGTGTCAAAAGTAGCCTCTCCAACATCACAAGGGTCTTTCCACCCACTTTTTTGATAGCTCTCTTAACAGTCTCGTGTAAAATCCTGAGGTGTTTTGCATGGGCCCTCATGTACTTGAGACAAATTTTCTGGAGTTATTTTATTTAACTCTCCAGGCCCAGTATGGCTTATTGACATCCCCAAACACTCATAATTTTCCTTACTAGTTATAAGAGTAAGTCAAAGTTTGACTCAGAGTAGAATTGAGGATCGATGTATGAAAAATTCCTGCGTATATCCTTTTGTAGATACGGGGCTTGGATTCCTGTTTATTTCCTTCATCTACTAGCTGCTCGTTGCTAATCTATTTCTATTCGCGCACTCCAAGTATTTGGGCGTCTCCAGGAATACCGTCTACAGCGTCAGCAAGGGTCTCAATGTTGGAGAGGAAAAAGGGATCTGTCAAAAAGGCCAAAATGGGCCTAGAAAAGCAAAAGAAGCCAAATCTCCTCAAGTATATGAGGGCCCATTCAAAAGATCTGGGGGGTTTCACAGCAAACTTTCCAGAGATATATCAAAAAAAGTGGGTGACAAGAGCCTTGTGAGGGTGGAGAGGCCACTTGTATGGGTACTCAAGCCAGAAATAGAAGACAATTACTTGAGTTGTT
>NW_027295003.1:0-587 GCF_016086655.4 Lepeophtheirus salmonis | reverse complement strand
CACTTGATCTGAGGAAATGTTATTCAGCCCATATTTGGCGAGCAGATATCGAATTGGCGAGGGATGATATTCCAGCCAGTTCAATTGCAACATCTGCATTAATAGTTTGCTCTAAAGTGAGATCGATGGGACTTCCTGAAAACGGTTTTGTTGTCCTCTTTATAGAAAACAATCCCTTGTTGAACTCAGTATGAACCTCTGGATGAGTGTGTATGTAATTTGTATTTTAATATATACATATAAAGTTTATTATACAATGTGTATCTGGAAATATGGTGAAATTGGGATTGTTATAATGTCTTGATCAAGCAATATTAACGTATTGTTTGAATTTAGGGGGGTAATTTTAGGGGGTCTGCATTAAGTAAATCAATGCCAGAAATTGATTTACAGTCATGCTTTTTATAATGACCTGTAATAGTATTGTACAATTATGCAAGTTGTGTCTATGTACGTTATGGGTTGAAATAAATCATAAAATCTACTTTTTTGGGCGTGTCTGATCCCACTTTTCTAATAAAATTTTTTTATGGGTCTTGGTTTTTTATGACATCCTGTCATGGTACTAAATATATATATGGAAGTTT
>NW_027295002.1:0-12462 GCF_016086655.4 Lepeophtheirus salmonis | reverse complement strand
ATTATCAACTATATCAATTAGTAAGGAGTAGTGCTGGATTGACACAGAGTTGAGTGATTGTTTTATTCAAAAATTGTGGAGCCTTCGAGAGGTCTTGTTCCTTTTCAGGCAAGCAATGAATGCAGGCCGGCAAATTTGAATTTTGGACAGCAGATGTTAGAGATAATATGGAGACAGATGCCAAGTTTAAACGTTGTTAATGGAAGGATGCAATACCCAGAGATTAGGCACTATGTATGTATTTTAATCCTTATATGTTGTTTCAACACAACCAAAAATTTTAGATGGAAAATCTATAAATATTAAGAATGGGGTCGTATGCTCCCTTCACCTTACGAAAAATGAATTTATGGTGTCAGACAATATTGCATCTTTAATTGAATTAAAGGAAAAATTATCCGAATACAACATCCCTTCTGATTTGCTCATTATGCCTGAAGATACCTCAATAACACACTTATTTATTGAAAAACTAAATAGAGGTAGCATTTTTAGTCCTATCTGATAGCAAAACCTATTAGTATCTATTTTTTAGGCGCTCCAACAATTACCTTAAGTTTCAATATACTCTCTGATTTCACCTTTGAAATCTATAAAGAAGGGGAAGCTTCAACCCTCCTCTATTATCAGCCACTTATTAGCTTCTGATAGTATTTGTACCTATTCTGAGGTTGTGAACATTTTAGCAACTCTCAAGAGTCTTCCAAAAACTTCAGACTTCAACACATTGAAGGGAATAAAAAAAAAATATATAAGCAATTTTGAATGTTCTTCCAGGTATTGAAGATAATACTTCAAAACCAATTAAGTTTTTGATGGAGCAGTCTTTGAATATATTGTCTCCTATGAAAGGATGAGGCTATTCACCTTTTTACGTTGACAGTAGCTTCTGTGTTGGAAAATAATTGTCCTGCATTGTACAATTACATAGACCAAGAAGGACTCCTCGCATTACCAACTACGCGTTACATAAAAGATATGTCGTCATATTTGAACGTGAAAACGGGAACGGAGTCGGAATCGTATTAATATCTGCAAACAAGGTTCACATCATTAAAATGGAACGATGAAAAAGTGTCCATTCTCATAGAAGAAGTTTATGTAATGCAGAAAATGGAATACTCCAAAGTCAGACTCATGAGTTTGGAAAATATGAGTCTACAAAAACATTACTGTGTTTCTTCATCAATAGCATTTCTGGTCATTACAAGGAACCTGCTGCTATTCACTCAAATTATGGATCCATCAGTTATAAAAGAATGAGAAAAATGAAATGGATCCATAATTCCAAATGGCGATAATCCACAACAATCAATCACAATATCAAAGAACAAAAAGAGAATCTTCAGAGAAGGAATAATAATTTTGAATTTATTTATTTGGTTGGTTTCGACTAGTGGCTAAAAAAACCCAATCAATATTGGCGACTCATGACAGAATGTAATGAAACATTATGATAATGTATAATAAAATCTAATGAAATAATATGGTAAAAGGAAATGATATAATGTGGCGTGGAATTAAAGTAGATGTGGATTATTTTTTAAAAGTCTCTTAAAACTGCAAAGTGAAGACGTTCTCCTCACCTCTTCGTGGAGGCTGTTCCATATCCATATAGTTCGATAAAAAACCTATGTTGAAGTATTAGTATTTACCGATGGCTGAACTAAGTAAAATTCGGAAGACAACCTAGTCTTGTACACCTTACTACATACTTTGGCCTTGATATTACAATGAGTCAGTCTATTAATAACTTTAAACCTCATTACCACATCCTGAAGTTTCCTCCTCTTTTTAAGAGACAACAGTCCGGCTAGATGTAAACTAATCTCATAGGATATATCGCCGAATACCATAAGAGTTTCTGAACATTTTCAAGACTAAGATGGAACTTAAGGCTTTCAGACTAACAATGATATTTTGCATATATTTTGAGTCCATATAAGACAATAAAATCAATAAAAAATACGTTTCTCTAAACTATCTGGTCTTTTGTTGAATGAAGAGAAAACTGAAATTATCAGTCCTTATAACGGATTACATGCAAAGGCTTGGCCTCATTTTAAAGTTGGAAATCTCTGAATTTCTATTAAATAAAAAAGTTATGGGAATTCAAATTATTTCTTAAAGAATTGACAACTTTTGCAAAATTCATCTGAATGATTTTGTAAGCAATACCAAGTGGAATTTCAGCTAAGCCCGTTTTAGAAATTTAAAATATATTTATAGTTTTACAAGCCCATTAAAATTTTTTATGATGGTGGTACTAAATTGGTTGTGTGTGGACTAAACTCAGATATGTTAACATGGCTGATTGTCTCTTCAATAAAATGGCTTTTGTCCTCTATTCGACTATTTGTGGAAAAATAAGTTCAGTAGTGCATTCTTCCGTCCTTTTTAGACTGAAACTCGAGGTTGCTGCAAAGTAATTTAATAACGAACAGGGAATTCACTTCTTCTGTCTATGTATAAACTGATTACCTTTTTGTGGGAGAGTCAATATTTATTTAAAACTTATGGGGACGTCATTAAAATTGTCCGTAACTTATTCAATATAATACTGGGCAAATAAGACTTCTTCTCTAATATTGTCTAAAATTTACGGGCTAAAAAAGAAAACAACCTCGATGGAGTTTTGCATTTTGTTAATCTTTACGCAAATATTCAAATGAATATGTAGACTATTTCTGGAAAATTATTTATGAAGATTCCCGATTGTACTATATCTTATAATATTCTTTTTAATTTTCGTTTTGCAATATTTTTAAACGAATTATTTTTCTAGTATCTTGTATTCAATTATTAACAAATTATAAACGTTTAAGTGCATGCTTGTAAAGGCTAAGACAAAAAACAGTAAACATTTTTGAAAAACAACAGGAAAATTTGTTCGAATGTCGGAGACTAAACAAATTATTTATCAGAGCTGAAATTTAGAATACTGATTATCAAGAGTGCGTATCAAATTTTTATCATCAGCCATTTATCAATTTCCCCAAATATTAATTTACCCCCTGCCCCCCACCACAAGAAGGTCCTTCGCTTTTATGATCATTATGGCGTTCCAAGACATAAAAAAGAAAACAACATTTTTATATATTTCATCTCAGCTACGGAAATGAAAAGACCAGCTTCAGCTTAGTCAATTCCGTCACTGGAGTAAGCGTGGACTGGGAAATTATAATTCAAATTAAAGATAAGTTGCTAACCAAGGTTAATAGAAATACAAGGTTATACCATAACTAAATCTGGGCTGTTTGGTCAAATAAATTACTATTTTGAGATTAGAAAAGGAAAACAGTTGGTAGAATTTCCCTTTTATCTTATTTTTTTTTCTTTCTCGAATTATTGTTGTGCTAACATCTCCTCAAATAATCTATTGTTTGCCAAGTACATTTGTGTTTGTACAATAACATTACTAAAATGCCGAAAAAAATTCTATCTACCCCTAGATTGAAATTAATGGAGGCCATGAAATTCGGAGCTACCTACCAGACGACAACAAAATATTTTGTCGAATATTCCGATGTTGTTCTATATATACATATGAATAGACGTGAGTTAAGAATAGAAATGAAACACGCATAAATAATCCCATTAGAGTCGGGGTATTCATTTTAACATTTTGATTGGCAAATAAGTCCTGCACCATAATCCCTCTATCTGCGATGATTCATCTCCTGAAGTCTATAGTTTCTTCTTTAATTGCTCTTATGTTTTGATTATTTGGCGATCAATACAGGAGCCACCATACGCAGGTGATATGTAGTTGACCATACCTCTCGGACTAATTCCTACCGTAACTTTTAGCGTATTTCTATTCTTATAGGAACTCCAGATTGCTCTTTGATCTCCAACATTACTTGGTTCGTTGATTTTGACTTCAGTGGCATCCAAGATCATTCTCGTATTTCGGAATTTCGACTTAAAGTCATTAGGCATGTAGAAGGCTATGATTTCATTGGGCAAGAATATATCAATTTCCTTAAATCGATAATACATACAGTTTAACCGTGTCTTAGAGACTTTTTCGACTGATGTATCGTGTATTTTAAGCATAACGCCAATCTCAATATAATCTTTGTTGTGGCGGGCGTAACTTCATCAATGTAATGAATAGTTTGTCTTGTCGAGTTAAGGAGTCATTCATTTTAAGTGACTGCAGTTACTTAGTCCTGTTCAGTAAACGATTGCTGAAATAAATTGAATATTATTCAGTCAAATTTAATTTATAAGAAGAAGAATAAACTTATATATAAAAAAAATAATGTATCTATATATATATATACTTATCTACTATTTACAAAATAAAAACATTTTGATAAAATAGGAAATTCTTAATTAAAATTGGAATAATACAGGAAGAAATGTCATAATATTAACACTACCCTATGTATTTTGTTGTCAGCTGTCAATTCCCTCTTCACCCTTGATACGTCATGGCTATTTCAGAATTTATTCTTTTTCATAAATACACAAAGTTTACGTTATTCTATATTTTTGCTCCGTTTCAAAAAAACCAGGAAGACAATTTCGTGTTGATCCCTCGTCATTTATAAAACATATAAATTGGCCTTCATTTCATTATTTCTATAAAGAAATTACGGGTATTTCTTCATAGAAATAACTTATCATAATTACTCTTTTAATCAAATATTACTAAGTGTGGAGTAAAGATAATACAAGAAGAAGACAAATTTTCTGGAAAAAACTCTGTTTTCGAAACTTTTTCACAACTGTTCAAAATTTGTCAGTCATCAAATGCACTCAAGTGCATATTTTTAGGCTATGGGAACTCAACATTTCCATGAAAAAGCTAGAAATGGACATGTCTAATAAAAAGGTAGTTCGTCACATATTAATTGTAGTTATAACTATAATATACTGTTCTCATTGCACGTCAAATCAGTTCAATCATTCACACCAGCCTTTCAAAATTAAGTATTTTTCTAAGTTTATACTTACAAACTCCCAATCAATTTTTTTATTGAAATGATTGGTATTTATGTATTTATTTCTTGCAATTAAACATTGTTCAATTGCAACAAATAAAATATTTCTGCAACAATGAATTTAATGAAAAAAAAACCGATTAATTAAATTATGTGCACCAACATAATTTCCTATTTCTAAAAGGCAATATACAATTTTTATATATCAAATTTAAAGTTTGTTCACAATGAAAATACACATTTAAAGGTTAGTTTTTTGACTGTTTTGAAAGTCTTATTAGACAGATCGGCCACGTCCCAATTCTGGAATAAACCAAAATTCGGTATAGAATTCCGGATGATTTTTTTTCCAATTTTTTATTTCTCTGTTAATTACTTTTGCTTTAGAGGTTTTAGAGAGCTTGTTTTGTTATCCAAAAAGATGCAAAATCTAATTGAGAACATGCCATTGTTTTGTAATTGTTATCAAAGGTTGTAAAAACATTGGGGTTTCCTAAATCAATCCCGTATCCGATGCATCAAATGTTATTTTATTAAAATTGAATTAGTTGAGCTCATTTAAGCCGGAAATTTCAAATTATGAAAATCCATGAGAAAAATTAAACATAAACTGCACCCAAAAAAACTAACAAAATTTTGTTGTAAGATTCATATATACATATATATATATTGAGAGAGAGAGAGAGTAATTTGAATTAGGTTTAATGGCAATTTATTAAATTCATTAAATAATTAACAAATAAATAACTAGTTTATTATAAATAACAAATAATTTATAACAAATTAATAAAATCCCAAAAATTTCCATTAGTTTATTCTATTTTTTAAATGTTATTTCAAATCATTGCACTAATTTGTTTAACTCTTTATTATGATTTTAGTTCTTAATTTTGGATTTGATCTACAAGAAATACATATGTGGCCGTCGATTTGTATATTTAAAACTACCAATAGTGATCGGAGGGAAAAATTAGAGGAAAAAAATCTTTCTAAAACTATGAGTGGTGGATATAATCTAGCACAATTTATGAATAACTTATACTGAATATAAAATAACACTATTTACTTTAAGTTATTCTTATAAAACTGTCTTTTCTTTAAATACAAATTGCTCAATTTTTATATTTTGGGTGCTCATTTTTCAAAAATTTAGCCATCTTTTTTTGCTCATTTTGTCTGAAAAAGTTGCACAAAAATCCTAAGTCTACTTATAACACATTTCCTCTTTATAGATGTTTTATATTATAAATCTTCATGAGCCTTAATAATAAAAAAGGATACACAACTAGGAAAGATATTTGTAATTTACTTCAAAATATATTTGAATTCTTTTGAAGTCTATCGGAGGGTATCCGGAAAATTCCCACATGGTGAATTCCCACCTATATTAATAAACCAATTTCATATAAAAAGACCAAAAATAAAGTAAGTCAATTTTTTGCATATCTAGTTTCTATTAACATTGTATTTCTATATATATTTTCTAAATTAACAGCCAATTTAAACATGAGATAATAAAAAAACAATGACATATATCAATTTTAATAGAAATAAATATTCAAAATGCAATAATATGATCAATAACTCGTAAATAATCAAAATTTTTACGATTCTCATAATCATTAAATTACCAACATTACGTTGGTTAAAATCACAATGTTGTCTTGTTTAAAAAGGCGGAGGACGACCTGCAAGCTGTTGAATGAGCTCTATGCAGATCAATTGTTCTTCATTCTTGAAAAGTTTGAGAAACTTCCAGAGAACTGGATGGCATAAAACAACTTTCGAGGAAAACCGACAGTGCCATCGTTTCACATTCTTGTTTGTCTGTGGTAATCCTTCGTCCGTTTGGTTAAACATATTCCACAAGTTGATGGAAAATTTAGGACTACCACCTATGTCTACAAGAAGGATTTGACTACTAGTTTGAATGTATACGGCGATAAAGTAGGGCAACAATCAAAATTTACGAAAACGATTATACACGTGCTCCAATGCAAACTGAGATACAAGTGACTAGTATGACAGTCAATATTAAAAAAAAGACTCAAGTAACAATGGATACTTCACAGGAAATTATATCCACAGAGTTTAGAAACGTAAATAATGATGTTGCTGCTAATCTTCCTACAATTGAAACGATGAGAAGAAATGCCCGAAAAGTTAGGGAAAGAAATGACAAACCCCCGAAACCATTGAATAGTCGAGATGCAATAGTTGAAATTGGTTTATTAATATACATAGGTGGGAATTCGCTGGGGTAATTCACCAGGAATCCTATCGGAGGTATTATACTTCCTGCCAACAAAATCCCACGAGTAACATCCTGATTCAATAAAATAATCTCTAAAGAAAACTATGGAGGGGAAGCTGCCAAGGTGATACGTATCAATTCATCTTCGCGAAAAGACTAATAGCCGGTCTTAAGTTGCTTTACAATTAAGGATTGCAAAGTGCTGGGTCCTTGTAACTACAGAATTTCAATTATTTTTCTTTGAAATTTCAAAAAGAAACAGTCTTTGGACGAATTTTCTTCTCCAGTCTTCTCCTATAGGTTGATGGATACAAAATATTTAAGGGTAGAGATGGCCGGGCAGCCGTTACATGCATGAAGAGTGTTATTACAGAGTTTTCGACAGTCCTTGCAGGGTTTAATCCATTGAATACAGGGCGTGACAATGTTTAACTGACGAATAAACTATTTATCATTATTTATCCTTCTCATAGAGAACCCCAAAAGCTTAATATGTAGCTACAAGAGTCCATTTACAGCTGCCTCAAAGCTTAGTAGGAATATCTTAAAGTCATGGTGTTCTATAAGACTTTGTAGACTTAACAGGTGTGAATATTATCCTTCCTCAAATGAGAAATTATGGAAATCATGAGTTGTTAAATATTTCGTCGGATTTCATGTTCTTCTGAAATTCAGGTGTCTTTCAAATTTATAAAAATATATATTTTTTAAATTTTGTTGAATTATATCAACTCTTGAGTCATTTCCATTAGGAGACATCCGCATCCAAATTATTCTTAGGGCTGAGTCCCGGATTGGGGAAAAGTAATTTTGTTAGTAAGATTGTTTCCCATAAAAAGATAAAGGTAAAGATCACGCTCTGTTACTTATAGTTCTTCTCCGTTCTACAGCCAGATTTCTATATATATCTACAAAAAAATTGGGGTAAATTTTTGGAATAATGAGATATCCACCAAAGTATTATAAAATTTAACCCTTTTTTAAGGTGGAATATCACAATTGTTTTCTTGCAATTAGCTTAGACTCCGAATCAGCTTTTACGGTTAAAGTGATGATTGGACAATATTTTATGCGCGCATATTTGGACTAAACATATTAAATTATTTTCATTTTATTGTATAACATAAATAACTATATATTGTTTAGCAAATTTATACCCCCAAGTGTATTCACTATAGACAGGAGCTGGTGGTAGTCACTTTATGCAAATCCCAGACTGTGGGTTGGATGCATAAGAACTTCCCATCCCAGCTTTTGGTGCGTCATGAAAGGTGTGTGCAGCCTGCTGTTGTTTTCATGATGTTTCTTATTCACGAATTCTGTCCGTTTCTAGTCGATCGCCAGCTTCAAACGGTAGAGGTGTTCACATTAGAGAGCAGAATTGAACAGGAAAAAAATCGTTCGAACCACTTTTATCCAAAACAAAAAAGTATTGGCCCTGTATGTATAACAAGGTGTATTGGCCGCCTTCGATCCGTTTTTCCCTTTCAAGTAATGAAAAATTTAAAATAGGGCGATTTTCTTCTTTTGAGACCTTCATACTTGACTCACAATAATTCACAACTGAACTGTCCAAAAAACGTTTTTAGTATCGACTCTTTTCAACAATATATCGTATGATCCGTTGTGACCATTAATGAAAAAATTTCTGAAAATTAATTTCTCAAAGTAGTTAACTATAAGATTTAGAAAACTTGTATTACAAAATATGCAATATATATATATATATATTGCATATTTTGCAACAAAACATATTCAAAATTATGTTAGTGTAACAGTGACGCCATCTTAAAGAGCCCGAAAGTACAATATGAATAAGATTAGTTATTATATACTTCTGGTCTTGTACCAATTACAAAATGAAGTCAAAGTTTTTCTTAACCACGGAAAAATGCCAATTCAAATTTATTGACTTCTATTCGGAAAAATAAGTGTAAGCTCTATTACATATACAATTAGGAAGCTCTGTGAAACAGAAAGTGTCAATATTAGGCCAAAATCTGCCCCCCTGGGACTGCGCGAAACAGGAAGAACATTGAGATGCTTTGAGTAATGATTTATTGGAATCCGAAAAGATGCGGAATGTCCGTGAGCATTTGAAGATGATGCCATACAAGTTACATTACGGTCAAAACATCAATGTCAGTACCAGAGCTAAGAGGATCGAATGTTGTCGAGAGTTTTTACGCCAAGGGCGATTTTTTTTTTCAGGGATGAAAAACTTCATACGTTTCTTATTTGTTGAAAAGAGTAGATTCCTGAAATAAACTAACTGGGTTGTCCAACTCATCTTTGGAAGAACCACTTTGAGTCAAGGAATACTATTAATTTAATTATCACTTATTACTTCCGGAATATTTTTTTTTGTAATTTCATCAAATTCAAATTATTAATTGAAGCATCTGAGGCTGTAAGAAGCAGGGATCCATGCTTTCAAATATATTTGTACAATAAAGAAATAAATATCCTACAATCCTTGTTCCTCTTTAAAAGTTAATTTTTATTGTGCATTAGATAACCAAATTTTTAAACAGTACAATACTTTACACAACCAACGAGCGTGGTTTATTAGACCAGGAGACATAAATTTTATTCCACGTTTTAGAATGCCACTAAGAAAAATTATTAAAAGTTCCAAAAGTTCATTATAATTAACTTTTGGAAGACTCCGTCGAAGATGATCGTTGGCAAAATTGATAATTTCTTCTCGTATATCTTCAGTGTGCCATGCATTTTCACTATTTACAGTTGAATGCCCATAATTAGTTTTGTCTATCATTTACCACATTTTTTTGAGTATTTTGAAGATTAAAACCTCGGGAGAAATGATCTTACCCATGCATGCATAAAAAACTGAGCTAATTATTTATTCCATAATGTGTGTCAACTATTATAATTAATAAATATATTACGAGTATATTTCCGTTACTCTATAACATTAGGAGAGGAGAGGGTCAGTTACTACTACTACTATAACATTAGGAGAGGAGAGGTCAGTACTATAACATTAGGAGAGGAGAGAGTCAGTTACTACTACTACTCTATAACATTAGGAGAGGAGAGGGTCAGTTACTACTACTACTCTATAACATTAGGAGAGGAGAGAGTCAGTTACTACTACTACTCTATAACATTAGGAGAGGAGAGGGTCAGTTACTACTACTACTCTATAACATTAGGAGAGGAGAGGGTCTACTACTACTACTACTACTACTACTACATTAGGAGAGAGAGAGGGTCAGTTACTACTACTACTTACTACTACTACTCTAACATTAGGAGAGGAGAGAGTCAGTTACTACTACTACTACTATAACATTAGGAGAGGAGAGGGTCAGTTACTACTACTACTCTATAACATTAGGAGAGGAGAGAGTCAGTTACTACTACTACTACTCTATAACATTAGGAGAGGAGAGGGTCAGTTACTACTACTACTCTATAACATTAGGAGAGGAGAGGGTCAGTTACTACTACTACTACTATATAACATTAGGAGAGGAGAGGTCAGTTACTACTACTACTCTATAACATTAGGAGAGGAGAGGAGTCAGTTACTACTACTACTACTACTACTACTACTATAACATTAGGAGAGAGAGAGAGTCTACTACTACTCTTACAGTACTACTACTACTACTATAACATTAGGAGAGGAGAGAGTCAGTTACTACTACTACTATAACATTAGGAGAGGAGAGGGTCAGTTACTACTACTACTCTATAACATTAGGAGAGAGAGAGTCAGTTACTACTACTACTCTATAACATTAGGAGAGGAGAGGGTCAGTTACTACTACTATAACATAACATTAGAGAGGAGAGAGTCAGTTACTACTACTACTCTATAACATTAGGAGAGGAGAGAGTCAGTTACTACTACTACTACTACTACTCTATAACATTAGGAGAGGAGAGAGTCAGTTACTACTACTACTCTATAACATTAGGAGAGGAGAGGGTCAGTTACTACTACTACTCTATAACATTAGGAGAGGAGAGGGTCAGTTACTACTACTACTACTATAACATTAGGAGAGGAGAGAGTCAGTTACTACTACTACTCTATAACATTAGGAGAGGAGAGGTCAGTTACTACTACTACTTATAACATTAGGAGAGGAGAGGGTCAGTTACTACTACTACTCTATAACATTAGGAGAGGAGAGAGTCAGTTACTACTACTACTACTATAACATTAGGAGAGGAGAGGGTCAGTTACTACTACTACTCTATAACATTAGGAGAGGAGAGGTCAGTTACTACTACTACTACTACTTACTACTACTACTATAACATTAGGAGAGGAGAGAGAGGAGAGAGTTACTACTACTACTACTATAACATTAGGAGAGGAGAGGGTCAGTTACTACTACTACTACTATAACATTAGGAGAGGAGAGGGTCAGTTACTACTACTACTACTATATAACATTAGGAGAGGAGAGTGTCAGTTACTACTACTACTACTATAACATTAGGAGAGGAGAGAGTCAGTTACTACTACTACTACTATAACATTAGGAGAGGAGAGGGTCAGTTACTACTACTACTCTATAACATTAGGAGAGGAGAGTCAGTTACTACTACTACTAGTACTACTACTACTATAACATTAGGAGAGGAGAGGGTCAGTTACTACTACTACTCTATAACTTAGGAGAGGAGAGAGTCTACTACTACTATAACATTAGGAGAGGAGAGGGTCAGTTACTACTACTACTCTATAACATTAGGAGAGGAGAGGGTCAGTTACTACTACTACTACTACTATAACATTAGGAGAGGAGAGAGTCAGTTACTACTACTACTCAGTACTAACATTAGGAGAGGAGAGGGTCAGTTACTACTACTACTAGTTATAACATTAGGAGAGGAGAGGGTCAGTTACTACTACTACTCTATAACATTAGGAGAGGAGAGAGTCAGTTACTACTACTACTACTCTATAACATTAGGAGAGGAGAGAGTCAGTTACTACTACTACTCTATAACATTAGGAGAGGAGAGAGTCAGTTACTACTACTACTTAGGAGAGGAGAGGTCTATAACATTAGGAGAGGAGAGGGTCAGTTACTACTACTACTACTATAACATTAGGAGAGGAGAGGGTCAGTTACTACTACTACTCTATAACATTAGGAGAGGAGAGGGTCAGTTACTACTACTACTATAACATTAGGAGAGGAGAGGGTCAGTTACTACTACTACTCTATAACATTAGGAGAGGAGAGAGTCAGTTACTACTACTACTAC
>NW_027295001.1:0-809 GCF_016086655.4 Lepeophtheirus salmonis | reverse complement strand
CCATTAAATAAGGTAACTCAGAAAAAATATGTCGGGTCAGTTACTTTTTAAAGAAGGGAGGCATTTGAACTAAATTGGAGGTTACCTTGAACAAAAGTACTGCCTCTATGTATTTTGAGGACATTAAAAAAACAAAAACAATTTGTAGAAATTGGACACCATTTTATACAAAATTGAGAGTATCATTTTATGACCCCTGGGATTGCGTATTTTGCTACTAGTAAGCTACGCCCTTGAGGCTCATTTTTGTGTATTACGAAACAAATAGGGCTTCATATGGTATTGAGTATTTTTTTTAGGTTGGACTTTTTATAGATAAATATTAAATGAATAAATAAAAATTCAAAAATGAACGATTGAACGGGGGAAAAAAGGGAACGAATGAACGGGGAACGGAAAGTTTTTACAAAATGAACGAATGAACAGAAAAAGAGTGAACGGGTTCAAGCCTGTTATTATTATATTTCACATGCAGAGCATTTTATCTGAATCTGAATGTAAAATGATCCATTCATAGTTTCAAATGTTGAATATGTTCATTGTATTACATGTATCGATAGATCCCCACCAAAGGAAAGAGTCGACTCTACTCTCGTATGAAGTTTAGTTTTCTTCTTCTGCGAAATTTTCCTCCTGTTATCACTCCCGTAGATATTGATATTTGAGCATCTCTTGTTGAGGATAAAGTATCTCGGGTCTCTTGTTTTGTCCGAATTCATAAAGAAATTTCCGTCTTTAATTAATGAAGCCCAATCTATGCAAATGAAAACGCTTTTATATTTATATTTTGTCCCTACATTTATACCTAA
>NW_027295000.1:0-360 GCF_016086655.4 Lepeophtheirus salmonis | reverse complement strand
TAAATTTGGTTTAAATATGGTATTTCCGAATAGTACCATATACAAAGTCGTGCTCTTAGTGCCAATTAATTGATTTAATTACGAGTTTTTCATTAAAATTATTTATTTTGTATCATTCTTATTTTTTACTATACACTTTTTCACTTAATGATGAAAAACAGGCTGAGGTAGGCCTGTATGATATGTATACAAAATTGCAATTTTAATGATTAAAGTTTCAGTTTCTAAATGAAAACTTAGGCATAGTTCGAAAAGTGCTTAAATGATAAATTTAATTTTATGAATAGTTATTGTACACATTTGATATGTATTTATCATTTATTAAATTTAAAAAAAATCTTTTTTAAAGGCCTTTCTGTA
>NW_027294999.1:0-602 GCF_016086655.4 Lepeophtheirus salmonis | reverse complement strand
ATTATGGAATAACTTTTGGAAAAGGATACCCTATCTTAATCAAGAGTACAGGTAGATCCAGACATTACTTATTTTTCCATGGGCCAGATCATGAGGAATTGTACTTGGAACCGGAAAACCCCGGAGCATGAGGACTTGGACTTCATTTGAACACTGAATAGGTGGATTCAAATACAGCTCTCAGAATTAAATCTTTACTCTTTTCTTTAGTTGTATTTAGAATGAGTAATTAAATTTTTATACGGAATATGAAGAAAATCTAGATGAAGATGCTAAATAATTAATGGGAATTATGAATATAGGTAGATACCACTTTAATATTAAAAATATATCTTAATATTTGGTTTCTTATATTGAATGTACTGTATAGGTTTTATTGATGATAACCTCGACGAAAATTGTAGCGGCTTCATTCATCAGTGAATATTTAAGTTAAATATTTTTTTGCCTTTAGACGCGACTATAGGTCGATCAAGATATTGTTTATTTTCCCATGTACCCGGAGCATCATAACTTGGACTCAGAACCAGAAAGATCCGAAGCATGTGGACTCAGGCTATACCTGAACACTGAAAAGATGGACTCAAATACAGCTCTGAAAT
>NW_027294998.1:0-483 GCF_016086655.4 Lepeophtheirus salmonis | reverse complement strand
TTCGACGACATTATTCACCAAAATTATTTTGCTTTGAAAAAATAAATAGGTAGTTTTGTTTTTCTTTTTATAGTGCCAATATATTGTATTAACTATTTTTTTGCAAAATTAGTGCAAAATAGTTTTTTCCACTTTCTTCGCAAATTTAGATTTGGCAATTTTTTACAAAAAAAAAAAAGATGGACTTCTTATCTAGACAAATCTATTCATGCATATATGTTGTTGTATTATTTGAATTTTATAAGACAACTTTTTATAAAAATTCATAATAATACATTATAATATTTATTATAATGCTTGCCTGCACCGAAAGGGTCTAAACATTAAGAAGAATGGGCTTTCCCGCTCCCTCATTGGCCCAAGCAACGCCGGGTAAACCTTAGCTAGTGATTTATACTATGTCTTTGACTTTTGGTGGGATTTTAAAAACCCTAGTTCTAAAAAAAAAAAAAATCGTACACAAATTTTATCTTTCTTCGTTAT
>NW_027294997.1:0-488 GCF_016086655.4 Lepeophtheirus salmonis | reverse complement strand
CATTTTTATTCACATTTTTGACAATTGACCTTCTAGAACATATTGGATCTTTGACATCAAAATTACTTAAACAGAGTCAACAAAATCAAAATTGTAAATGATTGCCTGTTACAGTATAATCATAAACATTATTCACATTATCAACCGTATTCATTCGGATTTTGTCTTTATTGAACAAAACAATAAAATATGGCGCATTTTCCTTTGGTGTCCATCATTGAAGCATAATATGTTTCTAATTTGACGGGATAAATTCATGCCATTTTACATTGTTTTTAACATACTAAAACTGCTTAGAACTGACAACTCTAAATATCTATCGATTAAGGCTAACTAGTTAGAGTATGCAAAGTTCCGTTTAACAACAAAATGAGGACATCAAATGATAAAATCAGATTACAGTTTTTATCAGATATAAAGCCACTTGTTCCAAGCTGCATAAATAGAGATACACAATTTTTAAGTATATGTAGTTACGTATGAATATT
>NW_027294996.1:0-623 GCF_016086655.4 Lepeophtheirus salmonis | reverse complement strand
GTTAATGAAATGAAATACCAAACATAGATGGGATGGTTCACAGCAAAAAATCTCTAATAATATTGTCTCCACAATTCGTCAAACTGATACACATAATTCTTATTTTTTTAATAATGCCTTAGGATTTTATTTATCTATTTTTCAATTTTAATTAGGGGTTTACTTCAATAAGTTTAATAAGTTAATAAGTTTACTTCAATTAACTTTTTTGCTTCATAGTCGTTCCTTTGTTATTTCTTAATGTTTCTTTGATTCTTCTTACTATTTTCATTTGAGGACTATTGTGTTCAATGGTAACTACTACATTATAATATTGTAGCTATTATTTTGTAAATTGAACACAACTTCATCTTAAACAGATGGATATTATTTTACATTCCAAAATTTGAAAATATCATTCTCATTTTTATCAAATTTTGCAAATTATATCTCGCTAAAATAAGGAATAAGATTTTGTATTTGATCTCTTATATTCATACAATTATTTTTAGTATTTTTTAACTAATATTTACTTAGGCAAAATAGATAAAATAGTTAGAAAAATAATTAAAAAATATAATATCTTGTTCATTAGCAATTTTATAAAAATGAATTTGACTAACGGAAGGCTGAAAAACTAGCTT
>NW_027294995.1:0-738 GCF_016086655.4 Lepeophtheirus salmonis | reverse complement strand
ATCCTGAACCTATAACTTATAGCCTATAAGTTATAGGTTCAGGATTCCTATCGTGACTGTTAAGTTTAAGGTGATGATGGAAGTGTTGAGCCCCCAGGTGGCGTCAAGGTTATGAAGGTACCCCCAAGAATTCTAAGATCTTATACCTAAAGTTAATAATATCGTAGAGAAAACGCGTGCAAGGAGAAGGGGGATTATTAGCAAAATGTTTAATCAAGATATACAACATATTATTGCCTTAGACGTTTTTTATCTGTTACAGTATATTTTATAACGTCACACTCCATGAAATTGTAATTAATTATGAACCTTATTCTCAGAATAATAGCTAATGAAACGACAAACTAGAGTATTTCGAAATATATTTGAAGTTCCAAGTTTAAAAAGAAGGTTTTAATTAAATATAATAACAAATATACCATCATACATTTATGTTAAATATACAAAATTAAACAATTGGAATCATATAACTAATAACAATAAATTATATATACAGAATTTTGAAATAATAGATTAATCCTAATAATATTTTCTTGTTCTGACATCGGAATCCAGTTAAATATGTCATAACTTTAGGTTGCAAACACAAGCGAGACGGGGAGTTGTAATCAAAAAGATAATCACCCCTCTTCTTCATGTGGAAGTTGCTATATACAATTGTGCACAGGATAGATATCTCTCTACCGATGAGATATAAGTTATAGCCTCTAAGTATTGTATCTTAGCTATCTTTCAATA
>NW_027294994.1:0-625 GCF_016086655.4 Lepeophtheirus salmonis | reverse complement strand
CTATCCTGTTACACCATCTATCCTGTTACACCATCTATCCTGTTACACCATCTATCCTGTTACACCATCTATCCTGTTACACCATCTATCCTGTTACACCATCTATCCTGTTACACCATCTATCCTGTTACACCATCTATCCTGTTACACCATCTATCCTGTTACACCATCTATCCTGTTACACCATCTATCCTGTTACACCATCTATCCTGTTACACCATCTATCCTGTTACACCATCTATCCTGTTACACCATCTATCCTGTTACACCATCTATCCTGTTACACCATCTATCCTGTTACACCATCTATCCTGTTACACCATCCTATCCTGTTACACCATCTATCACACCATCTATCCTGTTATCTGTTATACCATCTATCCTGTTACACCATCTATCCTGTTACACCATCTATCCTGTTACACCATCTATCCTGTTACACCATCTATCCTGTCTATCCTGTTACCATCTATACTGTTACTGTTACACCATCTATCCTGTTACACCTGTACCATCTATCCTGTTACACCATCTATCCTGTTACACCATCTATCCTGTTACACCATCTATCCTGTTACACCATCTATCCTGTTACACCATCTATCCTGTTACACCATCTATCCTG
>NW_027294993.1:0-455 GCF_016086655.4 Lepeophtheirus salmonis | reverse complement strand
TTGTCAGCTGACGAGAATAGCTTTCCTATTTGGTAACCGGTTTTTATTTGATAATTTCGTCTTCAAGTTATCAAGGTTTAAAGTAGGCGATAATAACCCAAAGGAGTAACAGAAGTTAAGTTTTAATAAATTAAGGCTTTAGATTCTATATGGACTATAAGTTCATTAACTTGTGACTTGAACTTAAAGATTTAAAATTGAATAAAACTCTTGATGATTTTGATCACGATCTAGGACTATTACACGGACTGAGCGAATTAAGTGGGCTTCTCTTGTACATTTACATACATGGTAATAAAATAAATGAATAAAACATGTTACGGGTTAGTTGCTATATCGTAAAATGGTTAAATATTAAAAATAATTTCTTTTTAATTGCAATACTGTTATTGCCAAGAATTGAATTCAATATTATGAACATCCCAAAAATAACTTCTAGTGTCATCGCCAAGTCA
>NW_027294992.1:0-528 GCF_016086655.4 Lepeophtheirus salmonis | reverse complement strand
TATTTTTTTCAGAATTAAGCTGAATAAAATACAACATTTTGACTTAAGTCGGTAAACTTTGTTAGATAGGGCTTTAATACATATTGAAAACTATTTTCTACAGAATTAGTTTAAAAGTGTATATTAAAAGGAAAAATGGAAAATAAATGTTTTAAATTAAAAACTTTGCATTATTCATATATTGATTACTCTCAGGAACGTTGGAGGTTGGGGCAAAATTCTTTAACAAAGATGAAATGGAGAGCATTTGCTCTTTCAGCAAGGATTCCACGAGTCATCCTTCCATCTTTTTTATGAATGCAGTAGGAAATTGATTGATACCTGTAAAATTAAGGAACGTACTCGGAATAAAAAGAGAAAGCTGAGGTGGCTATACCATCGACGACACGGGCTCACCTAAAGACTGACGCAGTCATCATGAAAGTTATTTTGCATAGTCATGGTAGTTTGCCTATAGAATAATTATTTATTGAATATTAATTTTTTATTTATTTATGTTATATTTTCTTTCTAAGTGTTTTTAACCGT
>NW_027294991.1:0-760 GCF_016086655.4 Lepeophtheirus salmonis | reverse complement strand
ATTATTAAAAGCGTAAAATTACGTGAAAAAGGTTATTAATAAACTAGTTTAGTGACTTGTTTTTTATTATTAAATAATTAAAATTAATAAAATGACTTGGCAAAAGTAATGTACATAGTGCAAATAATTTACACATAAATTTTTTTAAAATGTGAAATAATATGCAATTCTACTGATCATTTAGGACTTTCTGACAACAATTTCGCATCCATCGTTTTGCCACGTGTAAAATCCGACAGGGCTGACTTAGATATTTTCATAGTATCTACATCAACTACTTGTCAAAATAGGAGGATCTAAAGACATAAAATTAATTAAATATTTAAAACAGAGTTTGTGTGCGTCCCTTATGCATGCCCACACCGTTGAACCTATAGGCTGAAATTTTGCATGGGTGCCTTTTTCGAATTTGGTCAGGCTAGGAGGTGGATAATATATTTTTGTATTTGAGGAGAGCTTTCTATCGATTCGAACAATCTTCTAATCAGAAATTTATGGTATTATAATTTTTGGCTGCCCCAACAAGATTTGTTTTTACAATTCCGAAGTGGATCTTAGAATTGGAAGAGTGTAAATTGCAAGGTATTTATTATAAAGGTGTGTCGCTTACGACTTTTATAATTTGACAGAAGTAAGCATCCCATTTTAATGACGTCACTTATGTGTGGAAAAAGATAGCCCATACTTGTATTTTGCTCTAAGATTTCAAGGAATCAAACTCAAAATGTAAGATTTTCTACTTGTAAACATTATATCCAAA
>NW_027294990.1:0-668 GCF_016086655.4 Lepeophtheirus salmonis | reverse complement strand
ACTATCAGATCCCTGGTAACACCAAGGTCTAGGTTCATCCTTTGAACCACTTTGAGTACAAATACTATGCGTCCCAGAATTGATTGAAAAGTAATGATCTTATCATTAGACAATATAAGTATGACTAAACACACTAAGAATATTTTATGAAGTTATATTATCTATTTTTCAATTTTTTTTTTTTATTTAAATACCTCATTCTGAACTTTTTTTAGCTCTATGACTCATTTACAGAATTTCAATAATGGCATTCCGTCCTCATTTATTTTATTTTTTTAAGTATTTCATATTTTTCTCATAATGTAATACAGGATGCCAAAGGCAGCGAGCCCTCCTTGGAATCAACTAAAGGAGAGATAACTTCACAATTATTTTAACTCTGGGACTGAGTGAAACGTTCGTTCTCAAGGTTAGTGTCAATGAGAACCCAGTGAAGTCCATCGGGGCAATTGCTCTAGAAAGTGCTGTTCAGAGTCAGTTAGCTGTCTTTTAATTCAAAACCCTCATAACTACTTATACATGATGATGTAGGGCCGATTTTCACACAAAAAAATGCAAATAAAGCACTCCTAAATGCCTCTGATTAACCTCAAACACTCCCAAAAGCTCTTCAACCGCCTCGAGCACACACTTTGCCCAGACATACTCGGTTACTTCTGGGACATATA
>NW_027294989.1:0-3364 GCF_016086655.4 Lepeophtheirus salmonis | reverse complement strand
TGTATTTAAAAAAAAATGTGAGCGCTGTTAATGCCATTTATTTAGTATCTAAAAAGAAGTCTTTTAAAAAAAAAAAAAGGAAGTAAGAGTCTATTTCTATAGAGTAAAGAGTTAGTGTTAGTCCACGTTCAATCTTATTAAATCAACTGAAAATTGATGCTGAATAAATAATAATTAAGGACTCCAAGTGATCCTTGAGTTATTTTTTGTCTATTCGCTAAATATTAATTATTACATATTATTCAATAGACATATCAAATATGGAAAATGAGGATTATTTTCGAAAGGATAAGTGTTCGGGGAATGAGGAAGATGTGAATATATTATCGGACTGCCTTATCCGATTTGGTAGTTCTGACTTTATTATGGAGCCGGAAATATTTTCTCAGCTAAAGAAATACTTTCAGTCCGGTGGGAATCCCGAGCAAGTGATTGAACTGTTGTCCCGGAACTATGTGGCTGTGGCACAAATGGCAAATCTGATGGCTGAGTGGTTAATCCTAGCTGGTGCAGAGATCTCTGAGGTACAACAAAGGTGAGGATTGGAGGATTGGAGGATGACCTTTGACCTCCTTTTTCTACTTTGTACTTTTCTAGGGTTGAGAATCATCTCCATGATACTATACTCAAGACATTTGATCCTAAAAAGCGGATGCCATCTTCGCTGAAGAAGGAGAAGAGACTCCCTCTTGGTTGGCCGAGCTCATCGAATACCCCACTTGGCGTTCCCTTATTTATCGCCTCGCTGAAGACTACCCTGATTGCTTAATGCTCAACTTTACCATTAAGCTAATATCAGACGCAGGATTTCAAGGTGAAATCACGTCTATTTCGACGGCAGCCCAGCAGATTGAAGTATTTAGTCGAATACTCAAAACATCGGTCATCACATTTTTGCTCAGCTCAGCTGACGACGTACAAAGGCGTAGAAATATGGAAGAATGTGCAAAAATGGTATGTCATGGCCAACACACATATGTTTATGCACAAGTGCTCTTATCTGTCCTTGCACATGAACCAAAGGGTGGTCATGTCATCCAGCGTCTACAGGAGGAAATACAGACTCAAGCTCAAAAGCAAATCATGACGTGACACCCATTACCTTATCTCTTCTCTCTGGCTTCCAACACTCGAGAGCGGGACAGGCTTTAGGATCCATGCTTAGCAAACAAACCCTTAACCCTGCAGATATTGTTGTCTTATACAAGCTATATAATCAGCTTGATCCTCCCCCTGTCTCATTGATTCGTATTCCTCAGTTTTTACAATTATTAATAGATGCACTTTTTAGACCAGGATCTAGAATCAATCAAGAACACAAGTCAAAGTATATATATCTATTGGCGTACGCATCATCTGTTACGGATAATTGGAGCCATCGACGAGGGACCAGGAAAGGTTTAAATAAGGATGAATTGAAAGGGACCATGCAGGCTGCTGAGAGAGTGCATAACATTGTATCTAGCTCAAAAGGAGCAACGGAACTGATTTCAGAAATAGGGACTCTTTATCAATGCATAAGGTACAAAAGCCATCGATTAACTATTATATATTAACTGTGTCGAATTGTAGGTTCCCGGTAGCTTCTGTGGGAGTGATACGGTGGGTGGAGTGTGTTGTTAGTGAATCCAATTTCTTCTCCCGTTCTACTGACTATTGTCCTGTACATTTAGCTCTGCTCGACGAAGTTGTCACATGTCATCCTCTTCTTCATTACAAAGTCTTACAGTTATTTATTATTCTGTTTGAGGCTCACTACGATTCACTTGAGATACTTGCTCAACTTGAAATTAAGAAAATGCTCCTCGACAGGTTAGTCAATCTGTTATCTAGGGGATATGTTCTTCCCGTGGTTAAGTATATTTCTCGATGTTGGTCTAACACAGGCACAGACATTTCACTTATTAGATACTTCGTTACAGAAGTATTAGATACAATAGCTCCACCTTACAGTGCAGAATTTGTTAAACATTTTTTCCCTCTGGTTGACAATGATGACATTACTGGATCTATGAGACGCGAAGGTGAAGACTTAGTTTCTGAGTTCATTATCTTCTGCCGTAGTCATTTCAGTTTAACATTGAAATTGTTAATATGATTTTATCATGTAATTTTGCCAATTTATCATTAATTAAATACGATCATATTTGTCAACTATATAATTCCTTCTCTTAGTAGGTTAATTCCATAAAATAAAAATTTGTACCTAATGTCTTGGATTTGGATAAAATTAATGCTAAATTGTAATGTTTAAAATTTTAGGACTTAAGTTGTTCTACAGCAAGAGTTATCAATATTTTATATTTAACCCAAATTTTTTTCCACACTGTTTACCTCAAAGCTGGTTCCTAATTTTACAAATACTACGTGGTTATTCAATACAATTCAACAAATTATGACATTAATCTAAATATACTCCAATTATTATATGTATGTGGTTATCAGTTAGCTAAAATGAATTAATTAATTTGTATTTTTTAACCATTATCTTCCATTTCGTTTCATAAATTATTGTGCCTAAACCTACAGATTCCCACAAATTTTTTTTAAAGATTACTAAAATTGCTGCTACAGTAGAAGAAGAAAAATTTCTGATTAAATTTTCAATTGATCAGACAATCCTGATACTACGTGGAATAATTCGGTCTTTTGATTTCTCACACCTTTCGAAATGAAATTTTTCTCCAGTTGTATGAATAATCGTTTAGGTGGTATGTCCAGAAAGTAACTAAGTTTTAATAAATTTATTTTTACTTATTCCTGTCTTGCCTACATTGTGAGAATGGAAATTTCTTTTATAGTTCTTTACAGACACGGTATGTTATAAGAGGATCAAGGATGGAGTTTTTGTAAAAAATAAGTTATGGAGTGTGGTCTTATTTCTTACATGATTATTCTTTAATAATTCGTCGTTTGTTCGAAAGAAGATTTCCTTCTTACCTAAGTTTGTTTGTATAACAAAATAATAATACATTTACATGTATAATTATAATATTTTCTCTGTACTAATGCAATTATAAATGTTGAAGGTCTCCACTTTATAGTTGTAATGGGCCCCGCGACCGTTAGCCTAAGGAGAAAGAATGGTGCAGTGTTAATTTTTTTTCGCAAGATGTCACTTTTCATTTTCCTACCTCCGAGTCTGAGCTCACATATATGAATTCCCCTTCAGTTAAGTCCTGAATGCGGTAAAGCTTGAATTAGTTGAATTTAAATACAATAATACTAATGTGGATAATCACTATCCACGAAACCTCTGAAATTCACCTTTTTCATTTAGTTACTCAAAGGTTATTGTTTATTATTACTGTTATTATTCTTTGGACCTCAGGTAATGTCATTAATTACACGTTTGAGAATCAGA
>NW_027294988.1:0-777 GCF_016086655.4 Lepeophtheirus salmonis | reverse complement strand
AAACCCAGACAATAATATAATTTGTTAACCGTTATATATATATATATATATATATCACGAGGGTTTGACGATAGCAATTGATCATATGTTTTCTCGAAGTCACAATTCACTCAACTAGCGAGGCATCTTGGGAGGACTCGCAGCCTTACAAACACAGCCTTATCAATTCCAGTTGAAATAGAGATGGATATAGAGGATCACCGGCGGGATAAAATGTGTTATTTGTTCCAAAATTGCATTTTCGGGGAGGGGGTCTGTTGGAATCTGGCTCCCTCACATATCCGTACATGCATAGGATTATGAATGTGAGTGATTCATGATCATAGTTTTCCTACCAAGAAAGAAGCGGGGTTTTTCTATTGTTCTTCTTCCAGGTGGATTTTTTCCTTTGTTTCCCTACTTCACGTAAGAATGGTTTTTACAGACTTGCTTTTTAAAGGAAACATACGTTTTCCCTTATTCATATATTCCTTCGAAATACAACCATTGTACTAGTCAGACTATCTTTTGTTTAACACATATTCATTTATTAGTAAGTTATACAGTCCACAATTCTTATATTATCCTAAAGTATTAGGAGAAGCTTCAATCCTTTTATTGTTTATCTTGGAACCACTGTGGTTCTTCTTGGAACCTACGTAGTTTTTATTAGGGTCGTCCAAGGTGCTTCATAAGGTCCTCTAAGGTTCTCTCAGCTTCTGTACAACTTGTATTTTACAATTTAACCCTGTGAACCTGTGATCCTACCTGTGAAGATACTGATGAAATCTACTGTTT
>NW_027294987.1:0-2268 GCF_016086655.4 Lepeophtheirus salmonis | reverse complement strand
ACGGAAGTCATCAGGTCATCAAATTCCATTTTTATCAAGCAGGTTGAATTTTAACGTAGTTCCAATTTATCGTGGACACCCTGTACATGGTAACCAAATTTATTCATAGAAGTAATAAGATCGCCAATATATATATATATATTTTGCAGTTCAAGTATGAAACCTGTTAATATGTAAATAAATAGTTCATGAGTATAATAACTGAACTAAAACATTAATGTGCAAAATAACTAAGTAACATGCATAATAACTGAAAAGACTGTTAATGTGTATAATAACTGAAAAGACCGTTAATGTGTAAAATAACTAAAAAGACCGTTAATGTATATAATAACAAAAGACCGTTAATGTATAATAACCAGCTAATGTGCATAATAAATAGGAAAAGATAGTTAATGTACAAAATCATTAAATTCATAAATTTTATATTATCTTCTGAGACCTTCAGAGGCACAAATTTATGCTCGGCTCATGGAATATGCAGCATGTCCAGGGGGATTGATTAAGTGTAAGCACTCCATCGTCAATTCATGTATTACACCAGGTACGCCATCCACCGTAACCACGGACGATCTCCCGCCCTACGGATTGTGTTACACGCCAACGCGATTAAGAAACGTGTTGGAACCCACCATGTAATATTATCAGAGACACTTTCTACTTTAATACCGGTTGATATACTGGCCCACGGGTTTTGTTACGTTCCAATGCGGCTAACAAACGGGCAACCCTCGCCAATTCAGGTAATGTTATCAGGACGCCATCCACTTGCACACCGGTTGATATCCTGGTCCATATGCTGTGTTGCGTACCAACGTGAGTAACAAAACGTGTTGTAACCCCCACCAACTTATGTAATATCATCAGAAACGGCATCCACTATAGCTACAGTTAACATCCCAGCCCACGGGCTGTCTTGTGTGTCAATGTGGCTAACAAAACGGGTTGTAATCCACCGCCAATTCATGCAATCTCATCAGAGACGCCCATTCCAATAGACACGGTTGATATCCCGGCCAGGTTTTGTTGCGTGCTAACTCAACTAAAAACGGGTTGTACCCCGCTGCCAACTCATGTGATATCATGTTAATATTATATACGAAATTTTAGGTCAATTTTAACATAAACCCAAAAATTTAATTTATCAAAATAAACTATAAATATAATGCACATTTTTTTTCTAATCAATAGAATTATATCTGCTAGCCAAAATGTTCGGTAAACAGGAGTACTAAGTAAATGGTTAGCTCTATATTTAGTAAGGTGTTTGTTTCTTTACAGGAAGCTAAGTTTAGGGCCATTGAAAAACAAACAACATATTTTTTTATTCTTCTAATATATTGCCTATACCAAAGACTAGTAAGTTCGCTTGAAATGGAGAAAAGAAAATGAAATATTTATTCACATCACTGTGTTTACCATTTATGGTTACCTCTTATATTTTTTAAAAGAAAACATTTAATTCATTATTATTAAATGTATATTATTTAGTTTTTGAGCACCAAATGCCAAGATTTCCGGCCTTTTCCTATTGTTTTATAGCCAAAAGCACGAAAATAGAAACATTTTTAGAAATGCAATTTCCAATTCAAGTAAAGAATAGCAAAATTTACAAAGTAAACGCCACAAAACCAAATTTCTAGGCCAACTTTTCATTACAGCATGGCCAAATTTGGCCCATACTCATTGACACTTTTATAGCCAAGCACACTCACCACAACATATACGTATTTAATGTTTCAGCTATGTTAACATGTTTATTTTGTTTGCCAGAATTTACATCAAATTTCGTGCAAAAAATGAAATTAATTGCTCTAAAATAATTGAAATTTTACAATGGCATTCGGTAAGACTGTTCTGAGTAAAAAAATGTTCAAAATTGGCGTATAAACTCTTTAAGATGGCCGGCAAGATCCCAATGACAAGGCTCACTGTGGACACCCAAACAAGTTAACAACCGATGAAAACCGTCGAATCACAATCGGAGAAGTTGTTGAGGATATTTACATATCGGTTGGCTCGTGCCATAAAAATTTTTCGAACATTTTGTGGATGAGATACCAACATCATGCCTTTAGCTTCAATATTTAGGAAGTTATGACTTATGAGAGTTATGACCAATTTATCATCAGCATTGCACGCCTTTTTTCGTTGTGTTAAATCTGTTTATGTTATAACTAAGGGTGATAATTTTGGTAAGAATAGAAAAGCGGATTTATGAAAATGGAGGCCCAGGAATTTGGAAAATACTTACCGGATGAGAAACAA
>NW_027294986.1:0-2705 GCF_016086655.4 Lepeophtheirus salmonis | reverse complement strand
TGATTCATACTCATTCAAATTCAAATTAAATAAAACTTTTATAGAGATCTAATTCCTTAATTTTCTATATCTATACTTTTCTATGTTGCAGCATATTTAATATCTAGTTGATTCTAAGGAAAAAAGTTCTTGGTATAGAAAGAGAAAGAGGGAGGGGGGAGGCGAAAGCAAGAATAATTAGAAAGCGAAAGTTGTGATGGTAGATTTTAGTAAACGTGCCCGAGATGATTACGAAAATTGAAAAATTGATTTCTACCAATAAGTTAAAATTAGTAATAAATTTTCCTCTCTTCACCAACAATAAGAATAAAAGAAGACTAATACACAATGGACCTTGTTTTTAAGTGCTATGTTGATAGTAGAATCGTATAATGATTTTTAAATTGATTGAATTAATTGCTTAGAAAACATCTAATTTTATAGTTAAAAGCCATGTCCCCTCTTCTAATGTGCAAAAAAATAGGAAACGCAAAAAGAGACTCACATAGTGATCCTGGAGCAAATAGAAGACTGAATAAACTATCAAATATATCTTGAATTCATTGTCCAAAATTATTGTATTTAATATTATAATAGTATTTTATAATATTGTTGCAAGTAAATATGGATTTCATTTCTGTATTCAGGGTGAAATATTATTTTTTTACTAATTTTTTTTTCTGTGAGGGCATTTAAAAAAAAATTATGTATATATTTTATTTAAGCTGGAGTCTTGAATGTAGTATTATTGGTTTTCATTGGTTTATATAATGTTAATAAATTGTTTTTACTAGATTATAGATGTTGTTTTATTGAGGTCCTATACTTGTTCTAAGAGCATAATTTCCATGTATATAAGATACTTCAATTTATTCCTGGGATTGTCTCCAAAATCACGGTAAATATCAATGATATAGTTATTGAAGGTTTCCCCATTGAAAAACTAAGTTTTGTGATTTCAATCTCCCTGCTTCATCCATCTTCATTATGTGATATAATCACAGGTCAAGTCAACTTAAATGGATCTTGAAGCTAAGTGTACCCACTTTCATGGGAACAGGCCACCTACCCCCAACCAACTACCCCTCGTCCTTTCACCCCCGAACAACTACCTGTTGTACTCTTCCTCCCCCTCCTTTTCTTATTGAGAGTTCAGTGAGTAAATGATAGAGGGCCAAAGTAATAAATGAATGTTATGGTTGTTTGGAGCAAGATTAATAGAAATACAGGTTATACTATTAAAACGCAACTTATATTTGACTTCCACCACGCTTTTAATATTGACGTTATAGTAAATATTCCGTTGTTCTTGCCCGGCAGTCGGTACGATATATTAAATTGAAAATTCTAGCCGTAGTTACGTCATAGACTTTGAGTGGTTGCGTATTTTGTCAAAATCTACCTGTCTTGCCAAGCAGTCGGTACAATACATCAGATTGAAAATTCTAGCAAGCCCAATTTCATGATAGTCTAACCTTGTATTTCTATTAACTTTGAAAGAACCAACTAAAATGGAAGATGATATGTTCTTTAATATAAAGGCCTCAATAAACTACTTGCAATTCAATATCCAATCAAAGTCACATTCAAATATGGAGCAGTAACCAATCTGCGTATATTGAAAGAAATATGGAAAAATTTGGAACTCTAGTTGGAAAAATCGAACCTGTGTCTCATTGTCTCATACCCAAATGCAAAGAAGAAGAGGAGTTTACTATAAAATTCAATACAATAATTTATTTCAGACTAAAGTTTGAAATAGAACCTTCTAGAATGCTCCCATTATTTGTACCTGTTGGGGGGGGAGTAGAGTTGTTTACCAAATTCCAACAAATACAATACTATAAATGTTTAAAGTATGGCCACATAAGAAGTAAATGCTCTGCCCTTAATAAAAACAATATTTAAATAATATGAAACCGAATTTAGGCGGGAGATTGGTCTTCCTATAAGAATTGAAAGTGTAATGGATTGTGATCCTTTAGAGGCAGAAGAAGATACTGACGAAGCAAGAAAGGAAACGAACACACCCGTCTGGACAAGTAACCAGCCCAAAAGAAGAAGAAGTTCATCCCCATCTAGATTAATGAAAATTAAAAAGGAGAGGATGAAAATTATTACTCGACTCAACAACAGGGTACACATAGAGGAACTGAAAGTTCTACTATACTAATCTCACCTACTGCCGACCAAAAGACTGAAAACGAAACAACAAAAATATTCCAAATAGGGACGACTGGAAAATTGTATTACGAAAGAAACCAGAAGTCCTAACCAAGAAACCTCAGATTAAAAGAATCACGCTAAGAGATCCTTCTCATCTCCTCGGGAAAACTCTTCAGGGAAAAAATCAAGAGAAAACAATACTCCTGAAAAAAAATGCAGTCATCAATTTTATTTTAAAACGTCAACTCTATGGCGTGTCCAAAAAGGGCATAAAAATATCACGATACGTACAACTTCAGAATCCAGACATAATTTCTTTAGTAGATACCAGACTGGCAAATATAAAATACATTGAAAAATATATTTCAACTTCTCATGTTCCATTAATTTCTAAAGCTTCTAAGCCTGGTTCATAAATCTTCGTCAAGGGTTGTCATTGTCCCTATAATGGGAAGACGCATTATCAGGCTTCAGACCCAGCTTGGAACTACGGTAATCGAAATTGACTTTCTTTCTCATCGCACGGATCTGTTTACTGTTATATGGTCTCAACAAAGATA
>NW_027294985.1:0-1511 GCF_016086655.4 Lepeophtheirus salmonis | reverse complement strand
AAAGATTCCAGAAAGTAATCATTCCTCTATAAAAATTATCTTGACTTTCATGATGTTGGTCCCATTCTTCAACTTCATGAGAATGAGTAATTCATGAATGGACTATATTCGTATTATCTTGAAAGATCCTGATCCGAAAAGATGATAGCTCTTCCTTATCTTGGTGAGCTAGCCCCTGGTCACTATCAATAAAGATTCCCATGATTGAACTTATTTGACATTAGCATCAAAATGAGGAGAGGCAATTCATACTCATCTAAAAACTCTTTCCGGAGAAAAAAAGAACAAAAACAATTTTCTTGTTGTCTAACCTTGTAGTAGTAACATTTACTAATATATCGATTAGTTTTATTGGTTAAGATAATAATCTTGAAATTAACTTCTTGGGCTATCCAACTCATCTTTTGAAAAACCATTTTGAGTCAAGAATACTTTTAATTTAATCATCACGTAATCAAATCACTTTCATGAAGGCCCAAATAATATTAGAATTGCATTGTAAAATGCTTCAATGTTCTATGAAAAGTAAATTGCAATATATTAAATGTAAAATCTGTCTTGTAGCAGTGAGGAATTGCTTTGTAATATTTCATACTTCATGAATAAATAATGTAATTTCCCTCATTAGTTGTGATTTTATATAGAAAGTAGTAATATTTTAATAATTATATTCTTAAGTTTTTTAGAAAATGGTACAATTTTTATCATAACAAAGCTTCCATTCAGAAAATCCTCTCTATGTTTCTAATATTTCGGGGATACATCTCATTTTTGAATTGTCTTATAAGATCAATTATTCTAATTATAAAAGGCCCAAAGACAAAAAGGGAAGAAAATGCTAGGAAAAAAAGTGGGGCATCTCAAACATTTTATCGTATAAGTTGAAATCATTAATTAAATCTGGGCTTTCTTCATTTGTCAGATTAACAATTGTCTTCAATTTAAATGAATTTTCCCAATATGGCATTGAAATCAGATCAGGAATCTGAACAACTGATCTTCTAAAATCATCATTTCTATCATAAAATTGGAGACGCTCAATCAGAAGTAATTTTCTCCCATGAGTCCTAGCACCTCGTTTTACGAATTCTGTCATGAGTTCCATTATTGTCCAACCAGAATAATTTAGATCCATAATATATCAAAATATGGATAACTTCTATTTTATTTCGAATAGTAATACTTATTTAAGTGATTATTATTTGCTTCTCCTGTAGGTAGAATAGTAAAGTTGCTCATTTATGGCAGTTTTTTGAAAAAAAAGTTGAAAATGAATATTTTCTTGATAAGAAAACTTGATGTAGTGATCCTAAAATACTACAGAAACGATCGGAGAAAGAGTTTTCCATAATGACTACTTTATTAGGGGTGCAAGCATACTGTATCTAATTTTTTTTAAGGGACACAAAGGTAAAATGGGTACATACTCATAGAAGAATAAAAAATCAATACAAGTAAGAATTATAGGTAAAAGGTACATTAATGATTCAAAAAATTCCCAACATTATAAA
>NW_027294984.1:0-565 GCF_016086655.4 Lepeophtheirus salmonis | reverse complement strand
GGAGGAAAGCTTGCATGATACTATAAAGTTAATGATTTGATTACGTTTTCATTGCAACTGCAAAGAAATAGAAAACTCATTCGTCGGATTACCAACATACTTAAGAACTGAACCATCAAAAGAACGGAATCCTTTACAGATTATTCGTATTTCGTACATTCAGGTAGAAGTTCACTTAAGTCTACTCTAACTATTGAATTTAAAAAAACCTTCCACAGCCGCTTCCCTGAGCATCATAAATCTCATGTAATATTTAAAACTACATCCCGGCCGACCGGTTGTGCAGGTTTTCTTAACTAAAAGGAACGCTTATATTAATATTGGATTAACTACAGGACAAGTTAAAGATGTTATATAATTATTTATGCAATATGAAAGTTATAAGATATAAGGAATGCTGAACTGAGCCTAACTAAAGTCAGCTTGTATTCCTTAATACCAATTTAAATTAAAAACAGTTTTAATTTAAATGGATACATAAGAATATCATAAATCCATGATGCACCATATTTTTAAATGTATATTTTAAATAAATTTATATAAAATACTTTACAATTTAATCTTT
>NW_027294983.1:0-1503 GCF_016086655.4 Lepeophtheirus salmonis | reverse complement strand
TCCTTGTTCCAAAGAGTAATTGATATTTTAATATGGTTATTATACTTAATCTGTGTGTAACTCCGTTTAACTATTTAAAGAAACATTTCAGAAAAAAGGTTATAACGTCAGCTTTTTATTTGAAAAATAGCAGTGTTCTGTATCCCAATTTGACAATTTATTCTTTATTTACAATGACACAATTTCACACTTAGTTTATGTTTTCGCTTATATAAGTATGATTCAAAATGTAAAAAGGGTAAGTTTGTTAGAAAAAAATTCAGGAATTCTCTTCAGCTTAATGTAAAAAAACAAATTATATTTCAATACTTTTTAAAAAAAATTTATTACTTGAAATTCAATTTTTGAAATTATTTTGAGAACAAAGTAAAATTCTTCCCAAAAATTAATATTTGACTTTTTACAAATAAATTCCTTTTTGTGAAAATCTCTGGACTTTTGAAATTTAAAAAAAGAAATTAAATTTGTTGTGAATAGCTTCAGATTTTTGAAAACATTTAATTTTTTGTGAATAGCTTTGGATTTTTGAAATTTGTACTCAAAAATTTTATTTTTTTTGTGAACAACTGTGGACTTTTGAAATTTTTCACAAAAAAAAGTAATTTTTGTAAATAACTGTAGATTTTTGAAATTAACCATGGGTTTGTGAAATTTTTTACTAAAACTTTAACATTTCGTAAGTTGTTGTAGATTTTAGGTAAAATTGTAAATTGTATATTTAAAATATTTTTCAAAAAATTTAGCATTTGAAATTTTTTTCAGAAAAATTTGCAAAACTAAAATAATAATAATCCTGTAGACGCCCCTGATATTAAAATGATATTCCAAAAATATTAAAGAATCGGAATCAGTATTGGGAATAATTACTAGAATCGCATCGGAACCGGCATTTTTTTCTTTAATTGCCCTATCACTAATACAAAGGCTTAGTTTCTTTGAATCAAGTTCAGACATCCACTTCACCCTAATGTATGCACTTATCAGTTTTATAAAGGAGAAAATGTCAACCAATTATTTACCATTCACATATACACAATAGTGATCTAATTTTTTTTGCTACATAAGTACGAAAACAAAGCTTTAATTAGATATGACGATTTTCCCGCTCTTTTTTTTGTTCTCTCTTTTTTTGGTTTTTTGTTGTTGTTGTAACAAAGGTATAATAAACTTGTGCTAACAAAGTCATGTAATATAAATGAGCAAAAAAATAGGAACATTATACAAATAACGTGTTGCTATCTAAAGTAATCCAGTATGATTAACCTCCTTTCATTTTGTATTGAAACCCACATGTTTCATTCCCCTCCAATAGACTTCAGCTACTTTCTAAGGGTATTGATTCATCAGAAAGATTGAAATATCCGTGTAACCATTCTTATATGTAAATTTCTCCGTTTACGCAAAATATTATTTTTGCAATTTGTATCTGAAATTCGTGTATATCAATTAAAGTGTCAACATGAATACTAAAGTGCTAAAAATAGTTCCTAATTTGAATAATTA
>NW_027294982.1:0-1681 GCF_016086655.4 Lepeophtheirus salmonis | reverse complement strand
TCGTCTTTGCTTTATCAGCCCTTTCAATCATATTTAAAAAGTAAAACATATTTATTAAACTTTACTTTCTTGAAGTTTGTAATTACTTTTGGAATGAAACGTTAAAATCTCATTTCTAGCATTCAGTGTTTATCGTTTAAAAAAAAAGTCTGTTCCGTCCAGGTTTCTGTTGATTGAATGCCTTTCAATTTTGCGTCCCCATATGTTACAATAATATGGACTCAATTAGGTACAAGACTTGGACTCGAACTCCTTAATTCAAAGCTGTAGTTCAACTCGTCTATTTTTAAAACAAAAAAAATAAAGAATGAACTTTTCATGTTTAAAAATATCCTTTTTTTAATCCATATTACCTCACGTAATCATTAAATACAGATATAAAAACATTTTGATGTATTGAACATAATCACTGGTTATTTTTTTTTTTAGACAAACATTCGTGCCTGCCATTTACCTTAAACAGGCCCAAAAAAGTTAGAGAAAGAGACTATATAATGGTTTATTTTTAACATAAACGAATTCGGTTTTTTTAAATTTTTTGTTAATGGCTACTTTATTAAAGTTTCTCGGAGGAACGTGTGTTATTTTCTCCATTGTTTTAAAGAAACTTTGACGTTGAGGTTTGCCAGAAGTAAAGGTGGACACATTAAAGAAATTTCAGGCAATGGATGATACGAGGCTGTGCTCTTGCCTTCAATCCCAAGTACCCTGCAAACACCCATCCATAATGAACTAGTGAACTGTGTTCCTCGGTCAGACACAATGGTTTCTGGAACTCCAAGCCTCGAAATCCAACCACTCAAAAAAATATTGACTATTGTCTTGGAGGTTATCCTGGAATAGGGTTCCCTTCTGGGCACCTTGTGAAAAGATCTATAATAGTTAGGACATAGCGTTGTCATTGAATTAGTGGGAATGGACCGATTATGTCTACGTGAATAAAGGAAATTCTTACAGACGGAGGATCGAAAGACGACGATGGTTTTGATGTCCTGAAAGGTTTGCTTTTCTGACACGCTAAACACATTTTAGTGAAGTTTCTGACGGCGGCTCGCAAATTAGGCCAAGTATATAAAGTGAACCCCTCCTTAACGTTTCTTTGAATCCCGGATGATTGTCCTTGTGTACAGAATGCATTATTCTTTGACACAATCCTTGAGATGGAGAAGTTTCGAAAAGTTTACTTATCAAAAACAGCATGATTTTTTAATAAACTTGTGGCTTCGCGGCATATCGGCTATTTTTTTGAACCCCTCAAACCTTTTGACACAAGATGTGTATAACAAACCATACGATCGAAAATATTTTAAGTTTATATCTTATACCAAGGTCTCCTTCTAAAGTTGAACGATTTTTCTGCAATTCTGTGTTCATATGGTCCCAATTCCAAGTCAAGTCCGTGTCCTCAATGTAAAAACAAAGTCAAGTTCAAGTACATAAAAAAATAACTTCAGTACTACGGCTTTAGTAGTCAGTTTTATATGTATAACGGCGAAATTCAATCTCACAACCACCTATTCATTGATCAACGTGTCCTTCTAAAGTTAAACGTCCAATATTTTACATGTCCTAATTTTAACTCTGATAGTTTTTTTGTAATTTTTGACAAAAATAATAAATGGACTTCTCATCTAGACAATTTTTTCTTTTTCATATATTTTGGAATATTATTTGAAGTTCA
>NW_027294981.1:0-2957 GCF_016086655.4 Lepeophtheirus salmonis | reverse complement strand
ATATTTTATAAAGCACAACAAAATTATATATTTTATGTTCTTTTATATTATTAATAACTTCATAGTTATTTATATTATTTGTATTTATATTTTTATTATTACTATTAATATTATTACTTGGAACTTCATCAACAATAAATCCACCAACCTTAACACCCATCACTAAAAAATGATTAGGCCATTTCAACACACATTCTACATTATAATATTCTTTTAAACATTGTTTTACACTGCTTCCTATGCATATTTTTAAACCATAGAGTATATTAAAATCTATATTACTTAAATTTATACTATTAGTAATATTAGTATTATTAGTATTTAAATTATTATTAATATTAGTATTAGTAATATTATTATTAGTATTATTAGTATTATTATTTATAGTATTTAAATTTATAGTATTTAAATTAATATCAACTCTGAACGACATAGTCAGATACCCATCCACAGATATCCAACTATTATTAGACCTACCATGTCCTGATAGTTGGAAATCCGATAAATGTAGATGAAAGTCTGGTGATTTAAGAAGTGTGGATTGTGTTGATGGTGTAGATTTTGTGTATGATAGTATTAACATTATTATTAATTAAATTTTTATTTTTTTTATTAATTAAATTTTTTTATATTTTTAATTTATTTAATTTTAATTTAATTTTTAATTTAATTTTTTTATTTTAATTTTAATTTTATTTTATAAAAAAATACTCCTTTTTTTATTTAATCAAAATAATTTATATATTATTAAAATATTACTTAATATTACTTATATAGTACTTAAAAAGGTTATATAAATTATAATTACTTTTACCTCCTTTAAAAATAAAAAAATAAAAAAAAAAGAAATCATAACCTTTTTCAACTATAACATCAATTTACTCCTTTAACTCCTTTTCAACCACTAAAAAAAACACCAAACAATTCAAAAAACAATTCAAAAAAAAATAATTTAAAAAAACCAATACCAATACCAAAACAGTATGGCAGACTCTACCAAATACAAAATTCTAAAACTCACCACCCACATAATCTCAATTCTCACAGTCATTATCTGCATAGTCCTAATAATCTTCCTCATTTTCGAAACCAAAGTCTGGATAATCGAATCCAAAATGGAAAAACTCTCAAACCTAAAAATGTCCAACAACTACCTCGTAACAGCACTCCTAAACCTATCAACATCCTTCTTTGCAGGTTGTTCTATCAACTCTAAAAACAAAACATATATGAAGATATTCCAAGTGTATGTATTGGTTAACGCTTTGGTTTTGTCGTTGTATATTGTGTTTAGCATGTATCTTGCAAAAGAAAGGTTTATGATAATAATAAATGTGGACAAAACTGGTGATAATAAAAGAATATCTGACATTTTATCTTTCTTTGATATTAAGATGCAGGAAAATATGACTGAAGCTCAATCTGCTGTTGCTTATATTAAGAAGATTTATCATAATTGTGTTGTCTTTTATGTTATAAATTCTGTTACGTTGCTTGTGCTTAATTTTATGTTGTATGTGGTTGTTAGTGTTACGTGTGATATGAATTATTATGAGTATAAGAAGCATCCGATAGTGAGTAGGAATGTGGTGGAGGCTGGGTTGGATTCGGGAAGTTTGAGAAAGAATAGACTTGATTTTAGAAAATACATTAATAATAGTAATAATAATGATAAGAAAGAGAATGGGTGTGTAGTGCAGTCTACTGAAGTGTGTCAAATGCCTGATGTAGAGGTTTGTGAGATTGGAATGTTTGATAATTTAAAAAAATTAGGTAGTCATAAAAATTTAAGTAAATATAACAGTAATACTACTAATAGTAATACTAGTAA
Source organism: Lepeophtheirus salmonis (assembly GCF_016086655.4). Lineage (NCBI taxonomy): Eukaryota > Metazoa > Arthropoda > Copepoda > Siphonostomatoida > Caligidae > Lepeophtheirus > Lepeophtheirus salmonis. The sequence continues at coordinate 1,126 of NW_027294981.1, read as the reverse complement.
TATTGATATTAATATTACTAATAGTAATACTACTAATAGTAATACTGATAATAGATTTGGTACATTAAGTATTACTAGTAATAATAGTAATAATACTAATATAGATGAACTATTAGATGATAATGAAATTAATTATAGAAATGAAGAATCCAGCAATTTAAATGATCACGAATCGAGTAGTGAAGATATTAAATAAATTGTGTTCTATTTTTTTATTAAAAATATTTTAATATTATTATTACTATTTATAGTAATTTTTATTATAAATCTATATACTAATTTCATTATAAATATATATACTAATATTATATTTATAAATATTATTATTATGAATTTTTTTATTAATAATTTTTTATGAATTTTCTTTTATGAATTTTCATGCTATTTTTAATTTGTCTAACATGCAAATCATCAAAAAACACACCACTCCTCACATCCTGCTTCCACCCAACCTGCAAACTCTGCCTACCCACAAACACCAAGAAATGCCTCTATTGCAGTAAACAATGCACCTTCTACAACCCGAGACTGATCAACTACGACAATTTCAGGCTTAAGGATTTTATAAATTATCTTAAGCTGTTGGAGTTGGAGAATAAGTGTTTGAAAAAGGAGATACAGACGATTGAAAAGGAGAATTGTAGAATAAATAACGAGTTGAGATGTATTGTTGATAAGATAAGGAGTAGAGATGGTGATGATAATGAGAATAATAAAAATAATAATTATATTAAATATTAATAATAATAAATATTAATAAAAAATATCTAAAAAATATGTTAGCATATTAATAAAAAAATTATAAAATTGGTGATAGAGAAAATATATTTTTATTATTTTAATATTAATAATAATTTATAATTTATATAGTTAAAAAAAAATTATTAATAAAAAATTTGGAAATATGTTTAAGGTAAATATTTAATTAAAATTAGTATAATTTAATATTAATATTAAATTCAGTAGCTAATTTCAGTTAATATATTTTTAATTAGTTAGTTAGCATTTTTTTAATTATTTTTAATTAATATATTTTCTAAAATATGTATAGATTAAATTTTCTAAATATTTTATTAAAAATAATAATTTCCATTGTTATATAATAAAATAATTTTTAAAATCTGTA
>NW_027294980.1:0-1990 GCF_016086655.4 Lepeophtheirus salmonis | reverse complement strand
TATCTCTCAGTTTGACTTAAGCGCATCTTATTGTTTTTTTTTTGTAGTTCTGCGTAACTATTAAAATTAAGAAATAAAGATGTAGCAACGACCATGTTGGCAAAATTATTTGCGTCATACTAAAAAGAACAGTGAAGTACATGTATATCCGGTTCTACAACTATACGTTGCGCTTTATAAAAAAGGAAAGTAGAGTCAATGTTTAACATATTAATTTTAAGTTTTTCTGTATATCGACTTCTAATAACTCCAATGCCTTTTGTTTATCCTAGTTTATTTATTAGAAAAGTTTGTAAACCATATCATACGAAATTAATCGTGCTGCTGTCAATACAAAATTATTAACAAATTTATTAAGGAATAAAAATTTTAACAAACCAAACAATTTCTTTATCACGTCATTAAAGTTATAAATCGTAATGTGTTAATATTTCTTTACCTAGACTAGCAAAAATAAAAAAATTGTCAAAATTTTTTATTTCATTTATTGAGACTTTTATTATAGATTATAAGTAGCATTTTAAACTGATATTAGTAATTTTTACAACTCACTTATTTTATCATTTCCATTTATTATATAAGGTATATGGTTACCTCGGGATAACTATTGAATGATTAAAATTGATATATCTCTCAAAAATAGAGCTTGTCAAAATAATGAACAGTACAGTTAACAAATAAATTTTACATATACAACTCAATTAGAAGTCGATTAACAAAAAATATGACAATAGAAGACTGCGTGCTTTTTGTAGTTATATTATAAACAGTGTTGAGGTATTTTATATTTTTTCAAACTTGTCATCATTATTCTTTTATTCTTGAAGAGAGAAAAAATAAGTATAAAATAATCTTAATCAATTGCTCCATTTATTATGTAAAATTTAAATTTATTAATTTCTTATTCACTTTACTTTTCTTTTTTATATATACCACAAAGGCCTTTAAGTAATACAATAGTTTTTGTGGAATTTTTTTAGTAATTTCAAAGAAAACTTTTGTTAATCATTAACAAAAAATTTGTAACCACTGTTCGGTAAATTTCGTAACATAGGTTTTACAAACTTTTTATTATATATAAATTAGGGTAAGGATCCGGCATTGCAGTTGGCTGCAAAGTCAGTTTCACAAAAAAAAGAAAAATCAAATTAAGTAGTTAAACATTTACTCTACTTTTCTTTTTATATATGACTTCAAAGACTTTGGGTGATAATTCAATTGTTTTCATTAAATTTTTGCGTTATTTCAAAGATAAACTTTGTTAACCAATAACAAAAATTAGTAATCACTGCTTGATTAATTTTGTAACATAGGCTTTAAACAATTTTATAATATTTAAACTAGAAAGTGTACCCTATGAATGATACACAAAAATTAATAGGTTTTTTAAATATAAATAAACAAAACTTAAGAAAACAATCTAGTTTCACAAAAAATTAATTATGGAGCTCACTACTTTCACTCTCAAAGTGTAGCATAGAAGATAGAGATCTAAAAAGCTTGATTGCCTCTTAACGACTGACAAATCAATATGCATTTTTAAATTCTCCCCTTCTCTTTAACTCGTATATAAAACACGCCAAATAAATCATTATATCTTATTCATACATGAATGTGGTATCTAGTGAGTAATTATAAGTATAATATGCTCACAAGCATTTTTTTCTTGTGACAATTTGCAAGTAATTGGCCCATATTTGTAGGATTGTGAATTGAAATATTTCACAATGATAGACTTGCCAATACAACACAAAAGTTAAAACTTCAAATTTTATATTATTTTTTTAATATGAGAGATATGCTAAATATTGTAAGACATAATGGTCTTCTATATAATTCATCATACTTGCTAAGAATCTACTTTAAGAAAATGTTTAAATAAAATCTGTCATGACTCCTATTATATTGTAAAACTAGATGAAAACCCATGAATGTATCAATATTGAATGAAAATTTAAATATAGCAGAATCAAATTTGGTTATGTCATAT
>NW_027294979.1:0-609 GCF_016086655.4 Lepeophtheirus salmonis | reverse complement strand
GGCACCTATGGAACGCCTATATAATCTCCTTGAGTTTCAAACACATTTTTTTGTGCTTTGGGTTCAAAAAAACCACACCCAAAAACCAAAAAAATGGCCCACGACTTGGCTTGACTTTTTCAACGTCTACAAAAGGAAAATTTAAATATTAGAAGAGAAGAATAATAAATAAAAATAAGTTTATTTTTGTCTATTGATATATACTTTTTGAGAATAATATATCTTAAGTATAGAATGTTCAATAATTTTTGAAAATTGTTTACACCTTAAAACGAGATAATTCTAATTCAACCAAACAACATCGAAAACATTGATAATGAGACAGTAACAAAAGTATCGACAACTGTCAACAAAATACACGCTGGACTTCTATCAAGGTAATAACATGTTTTTAATATTATATTACTATATAAAATATAACAATAAATGACTCCTAGTTCTTTGAATTCCACATTTAAAAAATGATTATTGTGGTTTACCTGTAAAAGATTATGATTTCAAAATATTCCAAGATTATAAATGTTGAAAAATTTAAGGTCAATCTTTTTTATGATAAGAAAAAAATTAATATAATTAACTTAATTAATAGTTTTTCAAAACATGAATGAT
>NW_027294978.1:0-601 GCF_016086655.4 Lepeophtheirus salmonis | reverse complement strand
GATATCATTACACTTGTTCACAAGAAAAGTAATGTCCCTTTCAACCTCGTCAACTACATACGTATCACAATTCTTGACACATAGTATAAGGTCCTCAGGGGAATCCTGAACTAAATAATTAACTTTAATCTCCATCTGCTCATATCTCAAGGACAGAAGGACTTCATTTAGGGCTCGTTAGAAGACGACGTTCCTAGATCGCTTCAAGAAACTATCAAAATAGTTAAGTCAAATGGAAAAAACTTTATTACTAATTCGTAATAAGCCAGTTATAATGTGTAGGAAAAAGAAATCCCTAATTTTCTTTAATTTCAATGTTTCATTTAACATAATAAGATTATCTGATTTATTCAAAGTATGCACCGTTTTGTTTTGTAACTTGTCTTAATTTTGTAAGTAATTTCATAATGCCTCTTTCATAGAAAACCTCGTTTCTATTGGTAAAAAACTGGGAGGAACGGTTGGTAATTACTTTGTGTCAGGTGTGGATTATAACAAAGATGCATAAAAACCTCCAAACCAAGCTCTCAGAGCTTCCGTGAGTCAATGTCGATGTGGGTGGTCTGGTGGCCCAAAAGTATAAAAAGAATATCTGCATTGA
>NW_027294977.1:0-636 GCF_016086655.4 Lepeophtheirus salmonis | reverse complement strand
CCAAAATAATTATGAAAATGTAGATTTACTAATTTTTTATATAGATTGAGATACAATGCTAAATCCATTCATTTTCTGACTATATTAACCGCAAGGATGGAGTATCCAAAATATGTATATAATTCAAAAGATACAAAAACCAATAACTTACATAATAATTATGAACACGCTTTTCGTATTTTTGAGCATTTTATATTTGCCAACATTAATTAAATGTTAAATTTTCATATACAGGGTAGATTAGATAAAATTATGAAAAACTTAATCTAAAGCAAATAGAAATGAATATTCTTATAGAATTGTCAGATTAGGTGTTCCTAAGGATCTTTCTTCCATCATATGAAATAAAAAATCAGTGTAAAGATAAAAAAGCAAGGAAAGAAATAGAATGGTTTAATTACTTCAGGCGAATATCTGTTTTAGTAATCAAGAGCTTGGTTTGTAAATACCAGAACACAGTTTATTATGTATACAATAGCTGGAAAGAATTACATGCATATTAGAAAAGTTTACAAGGCAAGCAGTGATAAGAAACAACCCCCATCTTTGTTTCTTACCCAAAACAATCCATCAGCCAAATTCTTGAACCCTATCTTTATCTTGCTTAAAAAATACAATAAGATTCATTTCACTGTC
>NW_027294976.1:0-929 GCF_016086655.4 Lepeophtheirus salmonis | reverse complement strand
GTTTGTACTGGAATTTCCAATTAAAGGAGATATGATATATCTATAGGGGCTTGATTTTCGATTCACTGGGCATTATGGATTTTGAAAATTGGGGAGCTGACCAACAATGGCTACTAGTACTCCTACGAATACTTGGGTGGCTATAGATTGAGTAGTAATTATGTATAATTGTTGTATCTGTAAGATTATGGAGGTATAAAGAGAAAATTAATTTTAAACTAAAATGTTTATTTATGTTTTATTCTAAACACAAATTTTCTTTTATTCATTTTACAAATGTGTACATATTTTAATTATTTTAGTATGTGGTGGGAATGTGTGAAAAATGAAGACCTAGTTGAGAAGAAATAGTAATAATAATATTTTTTTCCAAAATGCATACTTATTAAAAAAATTTTACATATAATAGAAAAAAATTTCAAAAATTAAATATTTGGAAAAAAAATTTTAGATATTTAATTTGAAAAAACCAAAAATATTAATAAAAATTCAAAAAATCCAAAGCTAATCACAAAACAAATGTTTTTTGGAAAAATAACTTCATTAATTACACTTTTTGTAAAAAAATTTCAAATATTAAATTTTGTAATTTAAAAAAATATTCTGAAATTCATAGATAGCTATATACGGATTTTTTTTTTTTTTTGAAAAATTAAATTACAAATATTTTAATTTTTTGTTCTGCAACATAATTTTCCAAATTCATCTTTTTTTACGAAAAAAAATCTTTCAAAATAAAAATTTTAACTACTCTTTTCCTGTAAGTTTTTTTCTTTTTACAAAAATGGAAAACACAGCTTTTTACAAAATTCATAGCTATTCACTAAATAATTTCAAATATTAATTTTTTGAAAAAAATAATTCAAAAAAAAAAATCAAAAATCAATAGCTATTCTCGAAAAAATGAATTTCTTTGGTAAAAAATTTCA
>NW_027294975.1:0-790 GCF_016086655.4 Lepeophtheirus salmonis | reverse complement strand
GTTAAAATTTGAAGAAAAAAAGATCCAGTCCAAATAATTTGTGTTTTAAAATGGTAAAACTTTCACATAAAGGTATGAGAAAAGTAGACGATATGGATCATTAATATTAAAATATTAAACTGCACCATGTCCTTCTAAATATTGTAATCATATTAGCTTCTTAATTATAAAATGATTATCTGCCAAGAATCGAATTCAATACTATGTAGAACGTCAAAGAACAATTCTATGGTCATCATCAAAACCCCAAAAAAGAGAAATCCTAAATTGTATAAATGTATAATTGTGATCAGGGTCGGCACAAGTCGGGAAATCGTAATTTCTGTTCACAGCAGTTGTTACTGTACAAGCTGTTGTGCCATTTAATAAACGTAACGCCTTTGAAACAACGAAAATATATTGAGTGTATAATAAAATATAAATAATAATTATTATTATAATATTTTAATAACATGATATTAAATCAATTTTTTTATTAGCTGATGCTAATACTTTTCTCAACTTGCTAATGAATGCAGCAATGTGACCTTCTTGTATGCGGCCGCATCTTGGGTCAACACAATGAAGTACAGTGCATCTGTTGAATTTGATAGAATCTTGATGCAGCTTAATAATAAAGCTTATGATAAATTCATCCAGTGACTCACATCAATATCTCCCTGATTTTCTTCTTCAGCCTCACCATCGAAACACTCAACACTCAAATTGTTTGTCATGATTGTTGTCATTCAGTTTATCAATTGGTTTAATCATGTTATATTAACACTTTCTTTTTTATTCCAAACTGATC
>NW_027294974.1:0-125000 GCF_016086655.4 Lepeophtheirus salmonis | reverse complement strand
TATAATTAACAATTGTGTATATCCATCATGATAATAGTATGTTGTTATATAAGCATACCTAAATAACGGGGAAAATCTTTTTGATGCTCTTAATAGGGAGTAATATCGCCGGACATTACTACATAATTAGCTTTTGCTCTAAATCTTTACGATGAATTTATTTATAACATTTTTTTATTAGTATATTTATTGTCTAATTTTATGATTTTTACATTTACTTTATTATTAATAATTAGTTAGATCTCATCGGTAGAGATATATCTATCCTGTGCACAATTGTATATAGCAACTTCCACATGAAGAAGAGGGGTGATTATCTTTTTGATTAAACTCCACGTCTCGCTTGTGTATTGCAACCTAAAGTTATGACATATTTAACTGAATTCCGATGTTAAAACAAGAAAAAATTATCTGGATCAATCTATTATTTCAATATTCTGTATTTATAATTTATTATTATTAATAGTTATATGATTTTAATTGTTTAATTTTGTATATTTAACTTAAATGTTTAATGGTTTATTTTTTAGTATGTAGATTATATTTAATTAAAGCCTTCTTTTTTAAACTTTGAGCTTCAAATATATTTCAAATACTCTACTTTGTCGTTTCATTAGCTATTATTCTGAGAATAAGGTTCATAATGAATTACAATTTCATGGAGTGTGACGTTTTCAAATCTACTGTAACGGATAAAAAACGTCGAAGTCAATTATACGTAGTATATCTTCATTAAACATTTTGCTAATAAATACATTCGTTATACCCTCAAAAATCATAATAAAGCAGGCAGATGATAATCACATCAGTATTTTAAACAATGATACCATATGTCTTTTTTCCCCCTCCTCCTTGCACGCGTTTTTCTCTACAATATTATCAACCATAATAATAAGTGAATGCAGAGCCTATTGAAACTCAATGCTTTTCAGCTGCTGGATAATACAGGAATACAACTACTACTTCAATTTTTTATTAAAAGATATAACAAAAAATTATCAGCTGAAGATTGAGTCCCCTTTTTTGTTCTACTATTGATTATCAAGTTATTTTATAAGTTGGTGGTCTGAACAGAAATGAAATTGTGACACATTATTGTGTAGTTGCTGATATTTTGGGGATAAGAAGCATTATGTTCTAGGACAGTTTTTTTGTTTGTTTTTTTCAAAATACAAATACAAACGTTTGTAATTATGTTGGATCGATCCAAGGTGCTACTATTTGCAAATAATAATATAAATACCTTGACATTAATGGCTTGATTAGGATCTATCCTAATAATACATATTTATCAGATGGTTTTGCATAAATGGGTATAGAAAGAGTTTTTTCAGGAGCATAAATATATACTCTATAATAGGAAAACCTTTTTATTTATTCTTCCTTGAGAAGTTAGTTCAAATTTACGACTCCAGGGTTTTGGCAAAACCTTTTCTAATATTCATTGTGTGAATATATCACTTGTTATAATTAAATACATATATGCTACGACAATACAAAAGCAATCATAAATAAAAATGAAGAAAATGATAAATTTCCAATCAGTTTCGTCTGTAGATGAAATGGCCCTGGGGTTAATCCTAAAAACTTCTCCAAATTGGCAGGCCTGTGATACAGGGGAGCATGCTAAAGCCTCCATGCCTAAATTAAACTAGTATCTACATACACATTGAGTTCTAAAAAATATGCATTAGCAGTATTTTTTTCTAATGAGATCGAAAAATGACACAATAATTATGAGATGAGAGAGGCTTAGCTGTTATGACGTTTCATTAGATTAGCTGCAAGTAGTTATGATGAATGAAATAAAGACAAGCTCCACTCCTTATCAAAGAAAGGAAATTGGCAGAAATTAGAGCAGAGTCTTGTTACCAGTAAAACTTCCTCAATCCAAAACATGACATTCTCTGGCCCTCATCGATTTGGTTAACTCAAAAATCAATTATTTTGTGCCAATTTGCATTGTAATATTAATCTCTCTGCCAGACATAACTCATTTTGTGATCAGTAAGCTTGACTGTTGATTCATAATCCAAATTCTCCAGATATAGCACATGTCTAGTTTTCAGAGGTTTTTTCTGGCACGGATCACACGGGCGTCCTCAGGAATATATTTTAGGGGGCTTGGTTTTTGATATGGTTTTTTTTTTTGTAAGAAAAATACAAAAATTAAAATTTTATAAAAAAATTTCAAAAGTTAAAGTTCTTGAAAAAAAAAAAAAAATTTCAAAAATCTGTAACAACTCACAAAAAATTAAATTATTTGTTAAAAATTTCAAATATTGAATTTTTTTGAAATTAAAAGTCAAAAATCCACAGTTATTGGCACACATAGAATTTTTAGAAATAAATTTCAAATAATACATTTTTTTGGAAAAAAAATTCAAAAATTTACAACTATTCCCAAAAAATAAATTTTTTAAACAAAAAAATTCAAAAATTAATAGCTTTTCACAATATATATTTTATTTTTTTGCTCTATTTTATATTTTGCCTTAATGAGAAGTAAAAAGCAAAAATTCCTTAATTTGGGGAGGGCTACAACTCCTCCAGCCCACCCTCGCGGACCCCCCTGGATTGTATGAAGGACACTCTTACTTTTCCACGATTGTGCAATAAATACAGCGTTGATCGATGCTTTTTATTTATCTGAAGCCAAAAACTTTTGCCTATCCGCCAAAACAACAAACAAGGTCCTTCTTGCTCATGTTCAGCTGTCAGAGGTATTCAAAATTCAATGTAAAGAACTGCATAGGCTGTACATATGTATATAAGTTAATTATGGGGTTTGTTTGTAGTTAAAAACTAAAAGTATTTTTAATTACTATCAAAAATTAGACATTTAAATATTAATTAACGTTATGACCATGTATGCAGTAAGCTAGATACTGGCCCTTAAATATGATGTCAAAAGTGAACATACTAAAGAATGGAAGGGAACATAATTAACATTCTTTATCATATTCAAAGATTACATAAATAGTTAATTCTTCTCTCATTTGTAGCAGATGATGATGAAGTTTACATCAAAAGGTATGCCTCAATTTACCGAGTGCTCCTTTAAAATCTGAAATTTTGAATTTTAAACTTTAACAAGATAGAATGGTTTAATTAACAATAGTATTTCAACAAAATGAATGCGATAAATAGATGTTCCCTTCAACATGCATAAAAAAAAAGATTAGTAGATGTGGTATGCACCAGGACTCTAGGGGAACCAAAGTGTCAAAAAGAGTACAAAAGAACTCATTCAAAAGCGTCTTGTAACAGAGGAGATGGGTTTCTTTCATTGCTGTTGTCAAAAGTGGCCTCACTAAGCTCTTTCCATCCACTTTTTTTGTTAACTCTCTGGACAATATGTGTGAAACCCCGAGATCTCTTTGATGGACCCTCATGGACTTTAGGGGATAGGCCTGGGCTGTTTTCTTTAACTTCTCCAAGTCCAGTTAGGCCTTTTTGATCAGACCCCTTATTCCTCTCCAATGTGTTGGACTTGCTGCCGGCGTAAACGGTGATCTTGAAGACGCCCAACTGCTTGGAGTGTGGGATTGGAAATTTATAATGTATAATTTGTTCGACTTGTACATAAGCTACAAAGCTCTGATTTGTTTTGTTTTGTGACTATTTGTTTATCCCTTAATAAGTCGAAATATGAATTAGTTTGAATAACTCAATCTTCATTAATATTTGAGTTTGGAAGTTTTCTTTTTTGAATGGACCACCCGGTACAATTTACATTGTAAATACAAGACTCTTTAATGATTTGCTTTAGTCTGCAAAAATAAACCAAATAGCAGTAATCAAAAAATGGAAAGTGAGCTGATTAGTAATAATTGATTACTATCATATTCAATCATCTTATCATCCCTTCAATACAAAAGCAAGCATGGATGGTTCTTATTGTGAGTGAGTTTGGTGTATAAGTACTTGTATTCTTCACCTAATGATATCCCATTTCTATTCATAAATTAATCTGATTAATCCTTTGAAGGCGTCCACAAACTGCGCTTAGTTCTAAAAGAGGCCAAAAATCTATATAGAGTATTATTGATTATACGGGCACATTGCATAAGTTTGCCTGCACGTCATACTTTATCTTTCTATTAAAAAATTGGAGAAAGCGACAGCGGGTAGTTGTAATTGAATTCCCTCAACTTTTCATTAATAAAGAAATAACTTTGCTCAGAGAAGAATATATTATTGAAGTAGAAAGAGAGAGATCTCAACTCAATTGATCAAAATTGCTCGAATAAGTTTACACATAGGATTACGCCATAATTGGAGTTTGTAGTATACATTTCTTTTTATGTAAGTCTAAAGTGGCATTGTGTTTCTGGAGTTAATGGATTTGATAACATAGAAATTTCCTGCATGATACCAATCACGTTCATCATGCAATTATACTGTAATGGTTGATGGTAGATACAAGAAAAAGTTGTAGTGCTTTACTTAACAAGATGTGATTTCCTCCGGTCCCTTCCATCAATCCACGGACCGACTCTGAGTCCCCCTCCCCAGAATAATTAATTAGAGACAAATTTACAACCTCCTCCACATAATGAGACCTAAACTTGTATTTACTTTTCAAGATTCTCCAAAGAGCTAATTGTCCGAATATCTCAAGAAAGTGGAGATCCCTTTCCTTCTAATCCAATAATATATTATTTGCTTTGCACGGACATACTTATACAATGCATCCAATTATACTTTTAAAGAAAGAATGTTAAAATAAAGTTGTCATGACGTTTCAGTAAATTAGCTAAAGCAGCTATGATATTAAGGAAATAAACAAATTGCAAATTTTATAGAACGGAATTACAAGGATGTCGATCCTCAATTTCACTGCAAGATCAACAAGAACTTACATTCATAACTTATCAGCGTTACTCTCTGTCTCTAATGAACTAACACATGCGTGGTTACACTTTATTGTTTATTGTACATATACAGGGTCAACACAATATTTTTGGGACTTGATATTATTACACATTATCACCGTTAGGTAGCAGTAAATTACCAATGTATTTTTCCAAAATATTGGGTCACTAATTGAGAACTCATTTTGTTGACTAAATTGGAATCCCACGACTTTAATCTGCCCAACCAGTGGAAAAAAATAACAGCAGTTATGATAATTTGTACCGGTTTTAAGGACTGTGATATAATGAAGGGTGTCTGCATGGTGAGGGCCACTGTGAACCCATCAGGGCCATTTGTCTTTCTTTTTTTGTTAGCCTACAAGTCCCTGATGTAGCTGTTCAAGAACTTCGAGGAGTTAAAGTAGTGCATCATTGTGATTTTCAACACGTTGCTCAGGGACTAGTTTAAGCGTACCTGCAATAGGTTCAGGTCCACGCTGGAGAAGGCAATCTCCGCTGAGGGTACCTACTTTGAGTAGAATTCGAAACCAGAAGCTACACCTTTCAAATAGTTTATGAATTTTTTGATTTAAAAAGTTATTAAAGATTTTAAGCATTGTTTTGTAAATTTTTTGAAATGTGTCAAAAAATCGCGCCGACCCTGTAGTTCTCTCCTCAAGAATGAAAGAATAATATGAAGAGGATAATATTTAGTTGTACCAATTACAAATTATCCTTGCACGCTTAAGAATGGGGGAATTTTAACTACTCTAGTTGGTAGTTAACCGGTTCTGAGAAATAGGGACTTGAACTCTCGACATTTTGTTACCATTCTTCCAAAATAGAACCAAAATAATGGCCCAAAATCAGCTGATAAAAGTTAGCCAATTATTCATAACTGTGAAATAACTATTATTAAATATTTGTTCGGAAATGTTCCCATCTTAACAAGTGAATTCGAGTTTAATCAATCAATACTCAGAAAAATAATATTGGGAAATTAAGTAAAACAGCCCTTAGTTGACAACAAAATTCATGTATTTGAAGAAACTGGAGCTCCTATTTTGAAGACTTGAGATTTTTTAACACAAAATCAAAGACTTGACTTGTCTTTTTTGTAACCATACTTTGATTTCTTAATTGAACGACAACTTTACTTTTTCACATATTACTAATAATTTTATGAGTCGTTCATAGAGGGAGGAAAAAAACATTGACCCAAATACGAGGGCCGTTGGAAAGTTCCACGCAAAGTCCGAGAGATGGGACTACTGGTGCATATTAAGGTTATTTTTAGTTAGTAACATATCTGTGTGGAAGAACACACATCAACTTTCTGCCAGATCGGTCTATTTCTTCCTGATTGGCATTCGTTTGAATCGAGGAAGTGGAGTGATTTTCAATAAATACTTCATCAAATGCAAAACGCCTCAAGAGACTGAAAATGAGCCTGATACACATTATAAGGACTATCCACCTTCGAATAGAACAGTTTTTAAGTTGTTTCAAATTTTTGGAGAGCCCATATGGGCACAAGAGACGCTCAAGGTTCCGGACGCCCTGTTGAGGTTATTACTCCAGAAATCCTTGATATGGTGATGGATGACAGAAGAGTAAATGTGTGTTAGATTGCTAGTGCTGTGGGCATCTCGAATGAAGAGGTACTTAATATTTAGCATCACCAATTGGACATGAAAAAGCTATTTGCAAGATTGGTGCTCATGCTTGACTAAAAATGCATTCTTGTGAAGTGCTGCAAGGACGATTTACAGCTGTTACAGAAGAATTTGCATGATTTAAGCGTCGTTTCATTACTTTGGTTGAAACATGGATACATGATACAAGAATCTAAACAATGGGTTACTATTGACAAATTTGGTGAGTTGGTGAAAGAAGTGCTATTAACTAAACTTAACCTCGATACACGCTAGTAATGTCATTCCTTAGACTTTGTATATACTTTTCAAACGACCCTCGTAAATCAAACTGGATGAACGAACGCAAATCTCTCCCCTTTAAACTCTAGTTGATCATAGGGAGACTATGTTAACAAAGTTTATATTACGAGTCAAATTTTATCTGAAATTATGAATGTATGTTTGAAAAAAGGCATTTTGGATATAAGAAATAGAACGTAGTCATATGATTGAAATCTCCTTCGTGTTTTGTAAGTAGAATCGACCGTATATAAAATATGCACTGAATATAGTCCTCCCTTATGTGTACTATATACATTTTTTATATAAGAAATAACAATGTAGTCATATTAGTGAAGTTTGTCAAACGTTTTTTATGCAGCATCAAGCGTGTGTACAGGGTTCAATGTATATTATTCTTCCTGGTGTTTATCACACTCATATACTCAATTTTTGATCTAAAAAAAAACAAAAAACAATATGATCATATTTTGAAATATTGCAGGCGGTTAGTTCTACTCTCTTTTTTAAAAAAAAACCCCTGACTTTACATTAGGTTTAGCAACCAGCTTAAGCAAAATAACTCATGAAATCATATTTTTTTTTAAATATTAAGATGTTATTATTATTTTTATTCTTGAAAAACGATTAGCTTGTTTATCCACTCTCAACTTTAACTGGGAAAAGGCATAGACAAATCTTTAAAAAAAAAATATATGTCTCGGAGTAGAATTGGGGACCAACAACGGCAGCCTATATGTACTACCTATATATGGAGTTGAATTTGTGTTTATTTCCATTCTTTTACGACTGCTTACATCAAGACAGCTAAGTTCCCCTCCTCCTTCAAATTGTTTCATTTCATATTCAATCATTCATAAAATCATCAATTCAATGAAAACAATAACAAATAATAATTATCTAAATAATAATAAACAGTTGGTAATACGGAAAATACAGAAGGCTTGATGCCATATGCCTTTTCCAAATTTGCCTTTACCTTTTGATAGTCGAGGTTGAACAATGTCAATCGTGATTCCAGGTATCTAGTTTTCTATTAAATTGACCCAAAGATAACAGAAAAAAGTCCCGAAATCATTTGGTAGTAAGCCAAATAAGTCAATCATACCAACTGCTATTTATCTCTTAAGTATGTACTCCCTGACTATCATTTTCATATTATTTTTCCAACATTTTATAAATGAATTACATACAGGGTGGCCCATCTAGAGATTGCTTTTTGAACTACCATTTTTTTGACGTTTGACAGCCGTAGTAACCTTCTCCTTGTGTCAGTAGTTCGTAAAAGGTTTTCGGTTTACGAAATGGTTAAGTTTACGCTCGAAGAAAATTGGAAATACTGAATACTTACTTCCAAAATGGAGAGTTTTCAAACGAAACTGCCAGAAAATTACGTCGGTCAAAATAAAGCGCCATTCAGGCAGTGTGTGGATAAATTTGTGAAGCGTGTGCGCGAAACTGGTTCGTTAATGGTAAAGCGTTAAAGTAAAGTGGCGCTACAAGTACATAAACTTCTTTTTTTTTCAAAAAGAAGAAGGACCAAATGTAATTCTTTAACAGGCGCTAGAGGGTGTTTGATGAAACAGCTCAGTACATTTATTATGTGTTTATTCTAATTCATACTTCATCAACTCCTCTTTACTTGTTTGAATGAAATGTTAAATGGAAAAGCGACATCTAACGTTAAAAAAATAAACTATTTTATGTCCAACAACTTTTTTGTTTACATTTGCTTTGTTGTGCTACTTTACTTTAACGCTTTAGTTAATAGATAAAACAACGCGTTCCCGTGTTCGTCCTGTGCGCTCAATCGAAAACATTGCTGCTGTTGCCAAAAGCGAAAAAACAAGCCAGGAGCTGCCGTTACGGTCAGTGGTGAGCGCTATCGGGCCATGTTGGAAGATTTTTTGTTTCCCTAAATGGAAAAGCAAGACATCGACGACATTTGGTTCCAACAGGATGGCGCTACGTGCCACACAGCCAACGTTACAGTGGATCTTTTGCGCATTGTCTTCGACAATCGCATCATAAGCCGAAACGGCAACGTCAACTGGCCACCTCGTAGCTGCGATTTTTCTCCGTTGGACTTAGTGGTGAACCGTCAAGGATAAATGTTACGCCAACCATCCAGAGACGATTGACGATTTGAAACACGAAATGGGAGTCGCCATTGCAGCTCACACAATCGAAAATGTATTGAACAATGGGTTCGACAGAATGGGCTACTGTAAGGCCAACCACGGTGGTCATATGAATAAAGTGGTGTTTCATCATTAACCGGAATGTTGAGGCCTTCAAATGAAAAAAAAATTATTGAAAAATATCAATCCGTCTTTTTTTTATAGCAATATCAAAAGACAAAAGTTTGATGGGCCACTCTTTATATATTTCATACTTTTAACATCCTACATAGTATTTTATACGATACTGTATTCTAATATTACTCAGTAATATTTTATTAAAAAAAGTTTGGTTTTTTTCTATATGATAGAAAAATTTCTTCATTGAAATAATGATATGGCCAATATATATATATACTAGGCGTAGTTCCCTGTATTACTTACAGTAATTAGGCGTCGGTTAAATGACAATTTTTCTTTAATAATACGGAAAATAACTCTCCCAGAAATCCTCAGTGTTATTCTCCGTTTTCCCTGAGTACTCTATCACGTAACAACTCAATAAAATAATACTTATTATATCAATTCATATGCCATATTCTGCACATGAATTAGGATATACATAAGAGACCAAGAACAAAAACAAACCTCAACAGTACTCTTGTTATACGGACACATTGTTCATTTATTAAAAATCATGGATATCTTGAAATAGACATCACATATCAAGTTCAGTGAAGGGAATCACCAGCTGACTATAAAGTACAGTGGGTATTTTTGTGTTAGCGAGGTAATATCGTTCCATGGCCCAGTCTTGCAACTCAGTCCTACACTTAACTCTACAAGTTCCTTCAACAGGTAAAACAAAGGTCTTTCCCAATTCTTCAACCAGGTGAATGTGCTTGATTTTGTGGCCATTGACCGTAAGAGCTGCTACCCTTTCAGGGACAACCCAAAGTCTGATTCCAGTTTATGTAGCACCATTTAAAAGGTCTATTTAAATTCTTGTAAATGATATATGGATTGACCTTCTGTGTCTTAGGGTTACCAAACAATAGTTAATTTTAGTTGTATGTATATTTCCCATATTTTTTTATATTAAAACACACTGTAGAAAGTTCTAAGACATTACTCTTTATAATAACTCCCCTCATTTTCTTAAGAGGGATGATTATAACTAAATATTGAGGATTCTTCATGGACCATTGCCTGCACTATCCCCGTTTTTAAATGTATTTAAATTAAAATATGTAACATAGAAGTACTTATTTAAAAATCTTTTTTCATTCATGAGAAACAAAATTTCTTCACTTACCCCCCTCCAAACATCCTTTTATTAATAATAATATGTACTTAAACTTCTTTATTAATATTAATATACAATTATGGACCATTCAATATTCATTCTTAAAAAAAAACTACATTTTGTAAATTGAATTATGATGAATCATTCTACTGAGGTTAAGAAGAAAGTGATTCTATAATATATACTACTTACTTAGGAATAGGGAATAGTGTTGTGATGACTCGAATAATTATCTACTCGATCGTCACTCGATAGTTCACCAATTAAATTTAAGAAAACGTTTACACAGTTACTCCATCTGACCCAAGAATTGAAGTATATTTCCATAGTTGAAAATAATAGGATCTACCGGTATGCTAAAATAATAGAAGCCAAAAATGAACGTGGTCATACTGGCAATTTGAAGAATGTGTTCAAGAAGAGCTGTAACGTGGTTTCATTGGATTAACTGCGAGCAATTATTACATGAATTGAGTTGAATAAAATAACTTTTCCAGGGTGCCTTGTCTACTGAGCTACGTCGTTAACCTATTTAAAGGCCAAAATTAGATTGAAATAAATTTTTTCTCTATGAGTTTTAAGGATTCATACTAATAAACGTTCTAGCTATTATGAAAAGTTGATAAAAATTGTTAGTTATAATGAGTTATTTCAAAGATATATGATAAATATAAGGGGGATTCTGCGATTTTTCCTTCTGTAGGATAATGATGTGATTTGATTTATACTCCCTCCTTCTTTAATCTTTAAGAATCAATCTTTAGAAAGAGAAATTTCTATCAAAAAAATATTTTTTTTTGTATACACCTATTCTTGGTCTGTTTATGAAGTCGTTTTTCATCAATAAAAGGCTACCATGATTAGAAACTAACAGAATATACGGCATTGCTCGGAGTTATAAGGTGTCGATGAACATTGTTATAATAGGTACCTAATCCAAATTGTACTCTTTTTTTTTCTTTTTTGATATGACGCGCTGAGTTTTAACTACACATGTTCAGTGATGCATAAAACCTGTCCTATCGGTCAAAAGAAACCGAAAATAAACCTGTAATTCTGGAAGCTTGACAAATTTTTGAAGGAGAGCAGCTTGGCTGTCATAATGTTATATTACATCAGCTACAAGTAATTGTGAAAGGAAGGAAATGATCAGAAATCCCACTCCGTATAAAACAACGACATATACTCGTAGATTGTAAGGACTCCGATACCGATCCTCAATTCTACTACTATTCCAACAAAGACTAACCCTCACTCTAGAGCAAGCCCTTTAAGTTACTTTTAGTCTTTCATGAGCACACCCCCGAGTTAATACTCCATACTAAGATGTTCTGTCTCCACGAATTAAATAATAATCATTACATCTTTGGAAAATGAAATATTTTGTTCATATTGTCAACTAGAAAAAACTACTACCACTTTCTAGAACATATTTTATACAGCTTTACAACTGATTGTTCTTAAAAATAAGCATTCTTGAGACAAATAAACAATCAAACAGACAAACTGCGCTTTACCAATGTAGATTCATATATGGGCCATGGATATGCATAGCTGCTTAATTTAATATTTATCTTTTTTTAATTTATTGACTAGAGTGGATCTTAATAACTCGAATTCATTCATTTTAACTCTATTGACTCAGCTCGACTCAGCACTAATAGGAATTTACAATCAAATCTTCTGCACATATTAGGAAAAACAAAATACATTATCTATATAAATACTACTCATAGAAAAATAAGATAATCACTAAAGATGTTGGCTATTTTGTTTATTAACAATCACTTTTAAAAACCTTTACTTATTGTAGTAATACGGAGTGTTGCCATTCGTGTACACAAATACTTGACCGATCTGCATATGCAAATATTTTTTCTTCCCCTCACAAAATTTGTCCTGTGAATACAATAAAAAGGGTTAATTAATAGAGAATGCGTTAGATATAGAGTAATTCATTTTACTATCAGAACAATCTACTTGAAAAAAGTATTATTATTACCTTAGTCAACTAAATTTAACCAAGGTTGATCAAGTGTACTATCGCTTCGCCAATTGGGTTAGGTTTGGTTTGAGGTAAAATCAATGTCTAAGTCCGCAAGAAATAAAGATCACGTCGTGTAAATTAACAGAGATTTTTTTTATACGTCAGCATTTTTGATGTCGACCATTATGGGGACCTAATTAACCAAACTTTATAGCAATGAAAATCTTCTTTTTCATTGAAGATTAACGAAATTAGTGAATTATTGGATGTCAAAAAAAATAAAAGTTTTTAGGAGACAAGTTTATTAATAAACGATTATTTTTTTGGAAACTTAAACAAATTGTATATATTAAATTTTTAGATATATAATTTTTTTAATAAGACTTTAAAAATCAAGAGTAAATGTCAACAATGAAATTTCAAACATTAAATTTTTCGTAGAAATTTGTCAAAAACCTATTGCTATTTACAGAATATTTTTTATTTTTTTGAAAAAAATTTGAAAAATTTAAAATATTAATTCCTCTAGTAAGAATCAAAAATTTCTTAATTTGGGGAACAGCCCCTTCAGCACTCTCCCTGCGGACGTCCCTGGTTTTAGCTGTTGTTTAGTTGTGAAATGAAACATCGTAAAAAAAAATGCTGTGAACAAATTGTAATTAAAAGTGACTGCATGTTTTGGACTCGATACTTTGCATATTTGCAAATAATTTTGCGGAGGCTGTAGTTTCAAACCAGACCACTAAAAAAATCGATATCGAACCTTGTCTAAACACTAATAATTTCAAGAACATGTGTACTTAAAGACGATCCCATCTTATTTTTAATCCCCCTAAGTGAATCCATTTACTAATTTATTCCATGTTCATCATTTTTTAAGCAATAAAAATATATATATTCCTCCTTTATTTTTGCATAATTTAAAACAACTTTTAAAAGCTTAAGAAGTGAGAGACCACCTTTAGGCATTTCTTTCTATAGAGTACAAGTCCTTAAAATGAATATTATATAAATGATTTTTAGACAAAGTAACTATATAGTGAAGACCTTATATAAGAATATATTGACCAAATATTATTCATTTTTAATTTATATATTTTTATAAAACTCATTCAAAGTCGTCCTCAAGGTTCTTTCATTTTTCTCTAGTATCTATTCATATAATTAAATCGATAGTAATATTATAGCTAATAGCAATACCTATTATCTGACTGCAATATGCGTAAAAGATCTCCTTTTCTCATATTCGTTACTTCGTGTGCAAAAAGAAAAAAAAATCCATAGAAAATTATAGGACATTCATGTTAGTTCTAAGTTAATAAGCCCTTTATGTCTATTAAACATCTTCCTTAATTACTATTTGCGAATCTTACACAATAATAATTCGTTTCGTGTTTGAGATAGTTTGAAATTTATTCATCATGACAATACATTAGACTGTCCTGTTTTTGAATATAACTCTTCTGCTAGAGACAATAAAGAAACTGAGTTTGTGAAAAATTTAGGCGCTCTAAAACCGTTTTAGTTTGAAAAAATAAATAGATTTTAAAGCTAGGTTTAGACTGTCATGAGACAAGTTAGTTTTACCCTACTCATGAAAATAATCCTGCTCAGTACGAGAAAAACAGCAGGCATTTGGTACACTTATCTGACTGATCAGTCAATGTTGCAAAGCTACCATTCGTGAGATTATACCTGAACGCCTCCATGTCAGAATCTCATCCAGATGCTAGTTTGTTTATTTCACTTGAAGGAAAAATAACCAACTGATCCGAATGAATGTTAGATTATTTGAAATATATATTCAAGCTCCTTGAAGTATGAATTGTCCATCTAGGGCTTAGGTTTTTTAAGAAAAGGCCGACTTATTTTTTAGTGAGACAGGGTCGACATCAATGGAAATATTATTTAGGATGTAGGAATCGTCCCATCAAAATTTTATCCTCGATTTCAAGGTGAGACGGAACAAATGGAAGAATAGAAAAATATTCGTATACCCAGGGTCTCCAATCTTTTTCTACTTGAGAAAATGACATCTAAAACAATTGGAGGCGCATCGAAGATGGCAAAAGCTCAGATGTTGCATCAATTGTTAAAAGACGTTGCAGTATGTAGACTACGGATCTTATGTTTTAACGGGGATCATAAAACGGTATTGGAGAAAGCTATTACTTCTTGTCAACAACATATCAGCAAAATAAAATAAATACTTTACTTTTCTGCCCCTATGTGATTGAAAATTCAGAACACATCTTCTTCCCATGTCCATCCATGCGGCAATTAATTAACAGAGAGGTGGAAATGGTAAATTAACATTGTAACTGCCGAATCCCGACGTGTGATTGGCTAGTGTCAATGGCGTCAAGTCACCCAGAAAAGTACAAAATATAGGCATTGATAGCAACAATACAGTCAGTTATGTACGCGGCAAGAACTAATAATACTTCAAGGGACGGAGAAGAAGCTAAAGAAATCAACGACGGAGAGTTTTGATGACAATTGAATGTTGATTAAATACATGTGAATAAGTAGAAGGTCAACACATCTTGAATTTTTTTGACTACCTATGTTACTGTTTGATGATTATGTAATAAGTACTGCTTTTAATCTATAATGTTTATTTTGCGCTTATAAAATTTGAGTTTTTTAGGGATAAAATTAAAATAAATAGTAATAGAAAATCCATAAAATCCGATGTTAGTTTCCTATGTCCTATCAAACAAAAAATAAAAATCAACGATTTTTTTAAACACACTGTACATACTTCTTAAGCAATGTCTTCATCATCTCCCTTTTAAAGTTATGAATGAAGGACTTTCTTTAATAAACGGAACAACGATCACCTTACCTACGTTTTGTTCTAGGAATTATTAGAAGAAAAATTGCTGTACTGGGGTCAGGATGTGGGTTTTTCATTCCGTGGGAATTTTATTAATAAGATATAAAATATGCCCTCAAAGAAGAAACTGAAAGGATTTAATCGCTAATATTGTATGTATTTCTGTAAATGTTCTTAAACGAAACGAAAAATGGTTTTGCACTACAAGATGAGTAACAAGTCCTTACAAACTTTTTTTGGAAAATATTTGAAAAATAAATAAAGAATCCATTGTTATTCTCAAAGACAGCTGTTTTTTAAAAAAAATTCCTAAGTTGAATTTAAAAAATTATATTTTATGGAGAAAAAAATCAGAAATTAAATTTTAAATATTAAGGAGTTTTTCCTTTTTTTGGTAAGGATGAAAATACTTTGATTTAAATATTTATTTTCTGAAAAAAACTGATTGAAGCAAATTATGCAGTAAAGCAAAAAACTGAATACTTGATATTTTTTTATAAATGTGAGTTTTTGAAATTAATTTTCGAAAAAATTGAATATTAGATATTTCATTTTTGAATTTTTTTTATTTTGCTATAAAAAGCTGTAGATTTTTGAAATTTTTTTCCAAAAAAATTTAATATTTGAATTTTTTTAATAATTATGGATTTTGTAATTGTTTTCAAGAAAAAAAAAAAAATGAAATTTTTTTTACAAAAATATGAATGTTTTTTCAACAAAATTCCAAAAATCAAGCCCCCCCCCCCCTAAAAAAAACTATATATATATATATAATCCTTGGACGCCCCTTTTCTTGCTCCTAAATAAGGAATCAGCCAGCACTAGTCGCGAGTCTAAGTCATCAAGTCCATGTCTTTGACTGTGAGATCAATTCGAGTCCCAAGTCTTGAAAATATAGACTAAAATCAAGTCTCAAGTTCCCATTTCTGCGAATTATGTCCAGTTACGCGGTTTTACTGTATAATTTTAAACAAATACGTTTATAATGTTCAATCCTGTATTCATTGCCTTAAAAAAAAGTATTCATGGACTCAAATTAATAGTCATATTTTAATTATAGCAATCCCATTAAGAAAGTAAAATATAGTATGTATATAAATTATATACTTTTCAAGATACGTTATATATTTTTATTACTTCTGATAGATGCACTATTCCATAAGGCATAACATAAATACATATTATGTTATATACATAATATCCATCCATATTTTACAAATAAATTTCTCTTACAGTCACTTTTTGATGACCACATAATTACAGTCTTCTATTAATCCAATAAATCTCCATGTATAGAGATATGTTTTTTTTAATTTATTTTAAATCTACTACGATCATTGTGAAGAGGGGAACTGTTAGAATTGTATTGGGATATGTAAAAAATAAGGAGCTGAACTTCAGCATGGTAACTCTGACAATTTGAATAATGTTTGGGAGTAAGGAAGCTGAGCTGCTATGACGTTTCATTAGATTATCTGCGTGAAGCCAGAAAAGAAAGGGAATCAACAAAACCACGACGGATCTAGCAAATTATATAGGCTAGAATTACTCAAATGTAGATCTTCGTTTATACACCGAGTCCAACAGGGACTAACCCTTAAAACTTCCCCAACAAATCATCAAAATACTCCCCGTCATTCCTCCGCAAGAAATACTCACGTTTTCACTTACTACTTAGATGTTTATCATAACAGCATTAGAATGTAACAAATACTGTTTTGGTTGCGAGCAACAACTCACACGTTTTTTATCTCTGCCATGCAGTTCTAAGATATTAAGCAATCACTTACAAGTTAGGCCTCCACCGACAAACAATGTTGCCTATATTAATATAGATATGATAAAGTTATAATCTAAGTATGCAGCAAAAAATATTATGTGGTTAGTTTTAAGAAAATTAAAAAAAAAAATATCTCAAATCAAATTCCAAAAAATTATTAAAAATAGCAAACACATACAGCAGAAGATTTCTTTGTTTTTAAAAGAATATTTATAGTTATTCTGTCTTGCATTCAGATATATAAAAATCCTTCTTTCAATCAACTATTTAGCGTCCAATGTGTAACATACCCAATTTTTTTTTTTTTTTTTTTTTTGAATATATATTTATATTCCAAAATAACAAGTCTTGGAATAGCTACACACGCTTTTTGCTACATTTCAATGTCTTAGATAAACTAGTCACAAAGTTAATAACATAATTAAATCACACTAAAAAATGATATCTCTACAAAAGTAAAGACAAGCTTTGTTTTATTAATATACAGGGGTGGGATTTTAAATCAGGAAAATTGAAGGACAATTTATATTACTATTTATTTCTCAAAATTAATTCAGTAATTCACAAATCCTTTACTCTATCATGACTGGGTCCATAGTGAAGTCAATCCCTAAAATTCAACCATCAACAGCTTCACCCACAGTCTCCGACCTGGCCTTAAACCTGGCACAACTCTTGATAAGGAACTCCTTGTCCATGTTGATCACTGCCTCGAGAATGGAAACCCACAAGGAGTCAACAGTGTTGTATGAACGCTTATTGAACTCTCTTTCCATAACACTTCACACATAGTAGTTCAAGGGGTTCAGATCTGGGTAAATATGATTCCAATTTCCTTTGTCCAAAATATAAACCCCTAAAAATATTGTTTTTCCGCAATATATCCGGTTCCGATTTCCAAGTTAGATAAACTGCACCAATTTAAAATTCTAACATTATATTCGTTCTGTTCAAGCCAATGTAAGCTCTCTGTCATCCTTATTTTTGCCCTTGGTCGTGTACCCAGCACAGAGTAACACAATAATGGCAACACGGTGTTCGTCTTTGGAGAACATCCTTAGAGTTTGTATTTTTTCTTACACAGTTTTGTCAGTTAAATCTGATGAGCACACTTCTATAACCATGGATCTCAGATTGCAAATATATTAGGTTCTAAACTTGTAAGAGGTCTAAAATTCATACCCTGTAGATATGTTTATTACAGAAAAGCAATCACTTTCCAGAGTTCTATCTATTTATCTCTTCTTCACAAATTTGATATTTTCATTATAAAATTTTTAAAATAAGAAGCTTAAATGCAAAATAAATAAATAATACGTTTGACCTCTTGTCCTACTGATCTTTCCTTTATTCATTCAAAATGACAGGCTCATGAGAATGGATTTCTACTTAATTACTCCATCATCTAAACAGGAAAATTGAAGGATTTTAATAATATACACATTTATAAATGAAATCTATACGTGTTGAAAAGACAAGTAAGTAACCCGAGGGCGATTTTCTATTCGGGGAACAATCATTTTTTCATTTTCTTTTAAAAGAGAATCTTTAATCAATTTCTTTTCTTTTGTACGTAGATATTATAGGTAGGAATAAATAAATTGATTTCTCGTCAAATGAAACGATCATTTGAATATTATTTTAAAAAGAAATTTGATTAATTCATTAAATCCATCAAAAAGATTGAAAAGAAAATTATAATATATTAATAAGATGTAAATTTATGGACAAGGATATTATAATGAGATATTACAAATCACAAGAAGAATCAAATGAAACTCTGGACTCCATTTATACCCCATAGCATTGTAGAACCAATCATTATGTATTTAGAAGTCTTACTATAGAGAGTAACACATTACATAATGAATAACTTGATTATACTTAAAATTTCCCAACGAAAAGATAAACTGCAAAACCAACTCGTACAAAATTTATTGACTCAGATTATAAGGAATTGTACTTGCATTGCTATGAATTACCACCTTCCACGAAACCAAGATAAGGCCAAGAATTTGAGTTAAAGAGACTCAGAAGAGACTACAAGTAAAAAATGTTTTTTTCCCCAAGTTATTTTGATCCTGGTCAAAACCAAAGTCGGTTTTATGGAGAAAAATGGATGATGGGATCATTTTTCTTGGTATAGGACTTGATAAAATAAAATAATGGCTCCACAATAAGTATATTTTTCATAAATTATATTTGATTTTTCCTTTAAAAATGAGTAATTACAATACAATATGAAATGATTATATAAAAAGTCATAGCAACAACAAAATAGGCAATGCATATGCAATCTTCTCTTCGCCGGTATCATTGCCGAGAAAGCTGCAGGTACCGTTGTCATCTCCATCCAGACTGCCTACAACATCCAGAATTCCCATACAGCTAAGATGATGCAAAACAAATGCATCAATAATATGGCTGACTTCTGCCCTGCCTACATGTGGCCCTCCTCCAACCCTGACCTCGAACCCCTGGACTGTGATGTTTGAGGTGTCTAAGAGAAGACTCTCTGCCGTACCTCTAATCCAAATTTGCATTCCCTCCAAGCTGCCATAATGATAGCGTTTTATCCCATGGGCACTACCTTCATTGTTAAGAGCTACCAATTTGTTTGCCGGCTTATCGAGGCAGTCATTGCTTGTGAGGGATAACATACTGTTTATTTAAATATCGTATTTAAACATTATATAAATTGGTTTTGATTTTTCATTTCTTGATTCTATACAAAATTACGTTTTTTTTGTAATTTATTTTTAGGTCCTACAAGTTGTGAGTTCCCGCTATCTATAAAAATCAAATTCCAATTGAATAAAATAAATAAAAAGGATATTTACCTGTGTTTAAGAGTCCCCTCACGGTAAAGCCAACCCTGGTCATGGCAACGAGAGTAATACAAGATCGGGATTATGAAAAGGTGAGATCACGAGACCTTCAAATATTAGTCTCGAAACTAATTTACAATGTTAAGTAGCAAATCACTTATGAACATACGGTTTTAAATAACTTCCTGCCCAATCATGTCAATTGTCAATTGATGTTTCTTTGACTCTTTCATATTTTCCTTTCTTGAGAAGAATAAGACCCAATGATTCGAAAAGACTCATAAATCCTTTTAACCTACATATACGCTCCATTTCTGCAAACAATATATCGGCTTATACTACATGATACATAGACGTCTTGGATTTCACTTAAAGATGTTTGTACATACCACTGCTGCAGCGTAGGTGATTGATCATTGACGTTGAACAAAATTAGAAGGAAGACAATATAAATTGCTTATTGATTGTTCAAGGATGTGCAAGGATTCGTTTAGAAGAATTTAAAAACTATTTATTGAATATTGTTGAGACTCCGTCCAAGACCGTTATTTTTCCGTTCAGTCTACTTCTTATATAATTAGTTAAATAAATAAAATTGCACTGATAAATTAAAAGTTTATATATATATATATTTATTTACTCGTCCAAATATTCAATTATTACAATATACATACTTTTTAATAAAATGATATGATTTTTATATAAATTACGGTAGAATATGACAAATGGGTGTTTCGCAATAAAATAACATCCCTACTTCTCTCCCTCACTCTCAAAGTACTCATTAATAATAAAAGAGAATAGTAAGAACTAGTAGTAAATAATTAAGAAAATCCAACTCCTTAAGCCCTTTGCAACAAAATAGTAAAAAAAAATTGATAACTTAAAACGACTTTAATATTTTAAATTCTCTATTCATAAACTAGTCGAGGTCAGGCGTTTTTAATACATTGCCTGACGTTCGATTAAAGTATATTTTGTATGAAATTTTCGTTACAACAGAATTTTCTTTACGGAGAGTCATTTTCTATACCATTTTTCTATTTTTTTTCTACAATTTACCTCACAGGTTCAATTCTATTACATTCTTAGAACAAATGGAAGGAAGATTCAATTTATTTCTTACAGAAAGAGCAGATTTGATCAGCTTCATTTTCTCTAGATTTGTTAATGAGGATTGTGAAGGTTGCAAAACGATATCTCAACCTTTTTTTCCTTGGAGTTGATGAACGGATTCCTTACTACGAAGAATAATTCTGATAATTTGTTGCAAAGTTATAATTATAAGTCCTTGTTGGACTCAGAGAAGAATTTGGGATCGATATTGAAGTAATTCTAGCCAACGTACATGATTATTTCATTCTCCCCCTATTCTATTGTCACAGCTGATCTTCTCCATATTATTCTTCAAATTGTCGGGGTTTCTTTTTTTTAGCATGCCCATTATACACACGATTTCCATCAATAGTTCAGATGAAGATACCAAAGGTCTCTCCAGCCTTTTCATTACTAACACTGAAACGAAAAGATTGCACACTTTTTTTCACTTAGATATATATTGTGTAAAAATCCAACTTCTTTATTTTTGTTATAGCACATTTTGTAAAGGACTTAATTAGTTCGGTACATTAAAAAGTAAAACAGTCTCAGAACTGTCTAGGATTTTCCGAAAGAATCTTAACACTATTTTTTAGGAACGTGATCTTTCATCTGCATTAATATATATATAAAATGCATCGTGATGCTTTTAAGTCCAAGAATTCTTTCAACACTAAATCGTTTTATCATCCATTGAAAACATCATGGTGAATTATTGTTATTACGCAATAGATTATATAGTACCTTATAATTGACTCTACATTTTTGGAATGTTTATCTACTTCTTATCAGCGTTGTAGACCTGTACAATAACAGATGAAAGGGAAACTAGTGATTTATGGTTGAAGTATACGTCATGTTATGAACAAAAATACTCACGAAAAAAGATAAAAAGTGGATTTATTTTTATATATATGTTGCGTTAACATATAATCAACTTCGATCAAAAATCAAGAAAATAAGAAATATGAGATATAATTTTGATATCAGGTGGTCTGTCAAGTTTTTGGATTTTTTTTTTTTGGAAAAAATTTCAATATATTTCATTTTTTCAATTTTTTTTCTTCAATAGTCTATAGTTAATCTCAAAAAAATTATTTTTTTTTGCAAAAAAATGACAAAAAATCTTAGCTATTCAGAAAAAAAATCAAAAAACCATATCTTTCCCAAAAAATTAAGTTTTTTTTGTAGAAAATTTAAAATCCACAGCTGTTCATAAAAAATAATTTTTTTGGAAAAAAAATTTCAAATATAAAATTTTTTGTCGAAAAATTTCAAATATTTAAATTTTTTGGAGAAAAAATTCAAACTTTAAATCTTCTAGTAAAAAACCAAAACTTCCTTAATTTGGGGGATACAGCCTTACATCACATCTCCTGCCGACGCCCTGAGTTATGTACCACTTGTAAAATATTCTTTTAAAATCTCAAGTACCCCAAGGTGTGCGTGTACACCCATTTGAGCACCACTGTTCTATACTATCCGATAGGCTAATATTACCTACGTAAAACACTATTTTCAAATGTAGGAAGAAAATAGTAATTATTCACAACGACAGCAAAAGAGTCTCTGGGATAATAAAGAAATGAGGGTTAAAACGTCTTAACAAATTTTAATAATATTCTTGTCATAGATAATGTCATTTTATAAAAGAATAGATAACAAAAAAGAAAAAAAAACTAAAGAGAAATATAAGAAGATAAATTATTTTCTTTTCTCCTTCTCTCTCTTATCTATGATGTCATCAGGTTTATTTTGAATAAATTAATGTGGTTTTGAAAAAAGAAAGAAACATTTTTGGAGTTTTTCGTGTTGATGTTTGTGTTGTAGTGCTCCATATATGCTGATACAAGGGAGAGATTAGTTCATTTCATTCTTAATAGGGCATTGTACCTACATTCTACTCACAAAGAAATTACATTAAATAATATTATCCATTTATATATATAAAATAGAGTTTGTTTATGTCCTCTATGGGGCCTACGCTGTTGGACCTAGAGAAGGCTGAAACTTTGGATGTGTTCCTCTTTTGAACATGGGCAGGATAAGACGTTTATTGCTGCAAACTGAAGATTTTAATCTACTACAGTCTTACTATGCTGAACTAACAAACAAAATCCCTTGATTGTCCCTATATATTTATTTATCTATGATAAAAATCCTTGTTCTTAGTAGAAGTGCCCAGGGCGGGTGTAGGGAGGGGCAAAGGCAAAGGAACCATATTGTGATTTCTAAGAAAGAGGGTTCTTATCAGATTTTGTTCCCAAATAGAACTGGAAATTCCATGAAGCAAAAAACGACACAAGAACATAAATCCCTTAAACAATTGCTGTTAACAAGGCCTGGGCCTCCATGGACGCCGATTACATCCAGCAAGTCTGTGGCAGCTTCAGACGTCGCCTGACTAGTGTCATTGAGTCAAATGGTCGTGGCTACATTGATTAAATTTGATCACAAACTATTTTATTATTCTAAAAATGTATGAATAAATTGTTTTTTAAGTCATTTGAAATGTCATTATTGTCCGCGATATGTTCTGAACAAAAATCGGTAAATAATTCTGCACGGCCCGGTATATTTGGAAATTGTTATATTTGCCAGAAAAAATAAATTCATATTTTTCTTATCAAATATATATAATCCAATGTTTAGGCTGGTTACCAGATTAATTGAGCGCCTTGTTCCTTTCTTCCCAGTCTATTTAAATTATTTATACGATTATAAAATATGAGTGTATGAATATAAAGCGTACGCCGGATGTTTGTTTGACACCCAGGGCCAGTTCAGACACTTAACGACTTTTATAACGTCATATAGTTATTTATTTATATAATTCCTCATATGTATTAAAATAAAATATTGTATTAGTTCATAAGTCTTAATTATAAGTTTTGATCACTTCAGTTAAAGTGAGTATTGTCAATTTTTTTTCTTTCAAACCGTTAAGTTTCTGAACCAGTTCTAAATGTCAAACAAACATCCTGCGGACGCGATTGATTGATAACTGTTAGAAGTGAAGGGGATATGTGGGTGTATTGATATTTCGGGAAATGAGATAATTGATATAAAAGGTTAAGAACTACTACATTCAATTAAAAAAAATACTGAAGAGTTTTTGGTAATGATACCGATACTGCATTGCTTTCGGTTTATTATGGAGTCTGTGATATCACAGAAAATGTTTTATATAAATATGACGGCAGTCATATGTGAAAATGTCATTTTTGAGGTACCACGAATGATGATCATTATTTATCATTTTTCTCTGCGAAACATGCAATCTTTTCTTCCATCCTGTAAATTAAATTAAAAGAGTGAATTAATGGAGTTTCCGTAAAAAGTTATAGAGTAATTCATGGCCCCCTCCCTATCTCTAGGACACAAAAAGTATTGTTTTAGCAATCTATATTTTATCTAAATTGTCATTGTATCACCTCTTTTGATTACTCTACGCAGCCTCAAAGCCATTTATCAAATATAAATACTCGTCTTTTTTTTATTTATTTAAGGAAGAATAATAATTAATAATTATTGAATACAGGGTGCGATAATAAAATTCCTTTTTTATAATTACAATGTGTGACAATCAAACTGTAGAAGTCGCAGCGGGACGGTGGATTTAATTTAATTCTAAAGGCAATATTCTAAACTTTTCTTGAAAATACTTTCACTTGCTAACATGCGTTGGAGTAATGAAGAACCTGAGTTTGTTGTCAAAAATAAATATTGCCAAAAAATAGTTTGAGGGAATGTTTTATAAAAATTAAATTAATTTCGATTTAGCTTTGTAGTTTTTATTAGTGTTAATTATGAAAACCAGTTAATTGCTTGAATTTATAATTTACAAAAAACGATTTTTCAAATCATTTTCATAATTTGAAAAGTACAAAATGCTTTGAACGTGAATAACTCCACATATAGTTATGCTTGAGACCTAAGCACTAACCCCATCAAATCCAGTGTCCTACAAAACTTCTAAATTTGTGCAGTTTGTTCAATTTGCATTTGAGGAACTGGATTGATTTCGGAAACCCCAAAATTTTTAAGTACTTTGTGGTGGTTCTAATATTTAATAACCTAGTCATTAATTATTCACAATTAAAAAAAGATAGGTGTTGCTATTAAAATTTAACTTATTTTTTTTATAAAATAATTATCTGTCTAAAATCTCTCAACACATGTAATTTAAATTAACACAAAAAAATATCAAAAAGAACGAGTATTAAAATTGTCAAAGTTCGGTTTATTCAGTGTATGGACATAAAGGGACGTCAATTATCTAATGTGATGTTCAAAACGGTAAATAGAAAAAACTTTGAATGTATACTATCATTTTGAAACAAAAATAAATCTTTTCTGATTTATAAAACTCGTTTAATTGCTTTTTGGAAAAAGGACTTTATATTGTCGCACCCTCTATTAATATACAATGCAAGATTTTGTTGGGGGAAAGTCATGAAACAAGCCTAAAATAAAATAACTTTATTATGAATGATGTGTAGATTGTCATCTAATAGTTGTATCAAAGATTTAAAGTCTATTTTATTTTACACAGTTCAATGAATCTAGGTCCTGTCTATTTCAAATTCAAGGTCAAATGTAAAATAATTAGATCGTGTCACAAAAAAATTAAGTTTATAAAAATGCATAAGATTAGTGTATTTTTTTTTTCTTTTTCTCTTCATCAAATTAAGAATATTATTATAATTAACCACATCTTAATTATATTAATACCAATGCTACAATCTATTTTGGATTAAAATTAAATATATACTCGTACACTAGAGGCAAAGCAATCCTTCGAAAAATGGTGTTAGTTTCACATATTATATTTAAAATTATTAGATTAATTTTGAAACGATTTTTGCCAAAATGAAATAGAAGCACTGTGATATTAGCAAGGGCATGTTAACAATTTATTAGACTTAAGCACTTGGACTTGAGACACGACTAGATCTCACAATCAAAAACTCACGAATTGACATGGACTAGCAAGCTAGGACTTGGGCCCAAAACCTATTTTATTCATAACTCAAGAAAAATCGGTAACACTATAGACCCTATATTATAATAATGGGCTTGAAATGAGCTCTAAAGAAAACTGAGGACTCAAACTGGACTCGATAACAGTATTTCTGAAGTGAACCTGACGACAAAAATGGCGATAGGTAATTTCAACTTAAACTATTTGCATCAGAATATTTTTATTATATTATCGGGCTATGCATAATTTAAATAGTTATTTGAAATTACAAATAATAAAGTATGAAAAAAAAGTTATTAAAAAATGCATGAAAGATTTGAAAGTTATTAAAAATATGGGGAAGAAGTCCTCCTTATACAATAAAATTTTATATAGTTTAATATTGAGTCCATATATCTCACAATTGTTGTGATCAGACCTGCAGAAAAAGGAGTCCTTTTTGATCTGCATACATATATTATTCTGAGGGTCTTGCTTTTACCGCCTCCACTTTAAAGTCATTTTCTCCTCTCATTGTAAGAGCAATCAGCCAATAATACCCCTCAAGACTTTTATCTAACCTATCAGTAATGATACTCTACACCATAGATAACAGAAGTCTCACTCGATCACAAAATAAAATAAATGAAACGAAGATTCCACAGTTTCTTTGCAGAAAAAAACATCCACGCTCTGTTTTATTCCACTTGCTGCTATATATCGAGGAGGATATCGCTAATTTGTACCAAAAGCAATTTATGTAACCATATAGTAAACGGGTTTGAGGATATTCTTATCGGTTTGATTGATTCTTCTTCCATATAAAAGATCTTACAGCATTTACCAAAAACAAACTTTATGTTGATTTTTTACTTTTTTCGGTCATGATTTCTTGTGTTTTTCATTCCTTTCCACTGAACCAATTCCTATAAAGAAGGAAATTGGTGGGCCTTGGTGTAGGAAGTCAAGGAAGTGACCCCTGCACGATGAACATATTTCTTTAAACCAATTTTGCCTTAATATAAAAATGATGGAGTTTGCTCAAAAATTTCAATGCATACATACTATCGAAATATTACTTTGAAATGAGCACGAACTACAGACATAATACGTAATCAATGGACATGGGATTAGTGGTGATGCTCAATAAACTGCTCAGTTTCTCATTCTTGCCAATTTTTATATGAAAATTGCTCATTTTTCTAAACTGGTATTCAATAAATGGACAGCTTTTGAGGATATTTTTCGAGGGAAAATCAACCTTCAAAAACTTTCCTTCATTAGACTCTTTTTTTTAGAGAAAAAAATATGTTTATGATGACTTCAGTGTTACGATTACATGGTCGGATATATGAGGGAGCCAGATCAGGACAACAGCCAATTAGAGGAAGGGTAAATGATGCGCAAAATTGACTATTGAATAATCTCCCATGAATATAGCAACACAGAGAAATACTTTTGCACCAAATTGCAAAATCCTGATCTTCCATT
Source organism: Lepeophtheirus salmonis (assembly GCF_016086655.4). Lineage (NCBI taxonomy): Eukaryota > Metazoa > Arthropoda > Copepoda > Siphonostomatoida > Caligidae > Lepeophtheirus > Lepeophtheirus salmonis. Next base: position 97,792 of record NW_027294974.1, on the reverse strand, counting down.
TATGCAAAGATTGGTTATATAGTCAGTAGTGATCACGATGAGATGCCTCCAACTGAATATCACACCAACTTCAAATTTGCTCAAAAAAATCTTCAGTCGAGTAATTATATTAGTATATTATGTATATATTTTGCATGATATCTCTGGGTTTCACACCAGACTGTCTCAAGAGTTATCATAAAAGTGGGTGGAAAAGAAAACGAGAACAATCCCATCAAGTCTACCTTTGACACTGTCTTAACAATGAAGAAACCCATCTCCTCTGTTGAAAAACTTTATTGAATAGTCTATTGAACTCTTTTTTGACACTTTTGTCCCCTCTACAGCTATGATGCCAACCCTTTCGACTACAGTTTTTAGGTGCATGTCGAGGGAAGGCCTTTAGTGTCTGTCATCCAAAACACCGAGGCCCTCAAGCTACTATCAGCCCGTAGTTGGACGCCATGACAAAAGACTATATCTGCAGTGGGTGCCAGGCCTTGGGCCGCCACTTGGAAACCATCATTGCTACTAAGGGCAGCTACATTAATGTTTCAGAGAGCTCAGAGACACATCTATTTATAATATTAATTTGATGAAATTCTATTGTTAGTTAATAAATTATATCTTGTTGAAGATTAAAATTAAAAGTATTCAGATTTTAATAGACCAACTAATATGAGGTAGGAGCATAATTATAACATTATTTCAACAGACAAAAATCGTTTTATGTGTTCTACAGTAATATACATTTATTACATGATTAAAAAATTCAATGGGAACATCAATTTCAACCAAAAATAAATAATAACGGCGTATAAACAAAATTATTCATTTTTATATATATGTATAGGCAAAATACCTTTGGAAAAATGACTTTACGACGAAATTTCTTAAAGCAAAACAGTGCAGGTGAAAGTACAAGGAATCTAAATATTCTTAAACTTCTTGACAAAGACTTTAGACTCGTTTTGGGCTTGCAGTAGATGAATATTTTCTCAACATCTACTATTTACCAAAGGTCGGAACTTAGATTCGTGTCCGTGTCACTTGAGACTAGACTTGAGCTTAAAATCGATGGCTCGAGACTTGATTTGGACTCGAAAGATAAAGTTCAATACATTACTACCCTTTTTATAATTTTTTAACAATTTTTTTATACCATTATTTCAATTTTTGTGATGTATTTAACATAAATTACTTCTCAATGTAGAATTTTTAAGTACAAAACTCCATTGGAGTCAATATACCTCAACAACAAACGATAATTGATTTACTATTGAACAATGGAGGTTTGGTTATGTGCCATTATTATAAAACAAAAATTATTATACTACTCAAGGGAAGCCATTAATACTCTCAACAGAAAATGTATATAATTATGGACTTACAATGAGTTTGAAGGTAATTTGAGACTCAAATTGTACTAAATAGTAAATTTGAAGGACATCCATACACTTGAGATACTATAGAAAATCGCTAGATACAAAATGAGTTTTATAACACATGCTAAAAAGTCCCGGGCCTAAGGAAAAAAATACGTTTTCTTCCATTAAAATTGGCTTTTTAAATTATTTTTTTAAATTTTTGTTTTATGAAGTGGAGTAATTTAGCACTTTTCAAGCCATTACTTAGCTTGCCTGTATTTTTTCAGGTCAAGGAGGAGTATAAAATTATAACACTCCATTGTTTTAATGTAATTGTTTTGAACTAAACAGAAGTAGAGTCAAACTTAGCACAATAACTCACAAATTATAGAACATATTTTGATGAAACTTTTATAGCTGTCTTTTCAAGTTCGGTACAAAGTAAAAATGAAGTTAAATGATTTATGTCTAAAGGCCGGGACTTTTCACCCCATGTGTTACGTGTATACTGAATGATTCTTCTTGATTTTCAGAGCCTTGTTATTCGTCTAAGATGTGTTTCCTTCCCATGAACTAATCTCTTCCTTGCACTAAGTTCATCATCAATACACTACTAGGCTACAAAAAAACTGATTACTTCCTCAATACGGGATTTGACAGGATATCTTTCAATTAGTATAATATACGTATGTATATTAAACACTCTAAATTAAACCGTTCGGTTAATTGATTTCATCTTATTTATATTTTTTTGCATACAAAATGTTTATGCGTCCTGCTTCAGATTTAAAAGCAAGGATTATCCATTAGGAATCACTCAATAGTGTTCTAATTGAAAGATGCATTCATGTGACTCTCAATGACTTAGGTCAGTCAATGAAATTTTTTATCAAATATATTTATACAGAAAAGGTATTATAGGAATAAACTCGTCAAAATGACGATCGAGAAAATGTGGAGCCCATGGCATATAATCTTCAAATTGTCAGTTTCTTTTATTTTTACGTAGGCCATATGTTATACACTCACTAAATTATTAAACCCCAGCTCTGGTTCCGGTATCCTCAATGATGTAAAATTTATGTCTCGCCGGTATTTGATAATAAAGGAAACAGAAAATTAACATTGTATTCCTAACAATTTGAAAAATTCTTTGCAGGAAAGCATCTTGGCTATTAAATTTAAAGAAAAACTGGGAGCAGCTCTGAGGGGAATGAAATAAACACAGGTGACTCTGTAGGTTTAAAGTAATGACGTAAGGCAGAAATTACTCAGATATCCTCAATTCTACTCTAAATCAAACAAGGTCTTACACTAATAAGCATTGATGAATATCGGATGCATTTTGTAGGTCATACGGTGTTTTTTTTTTTTTTTTTAAATAGGCAACCGGAAAAGTAAATTATCATTTCCTTAGCATTTGTCATTATTATTTAAGTCATGAGGAGTTCATTTTCTACTACCGAGCGAGTGGTCCATTCAAATCTGAAAACTTTGAATTTTAAATAATAGAATTTAATAAAAATTATTCTATAAATATTTATGTGTAATATATCATTCACTTAATCATTCATGTAACCGCCCTAAGTGGCAATGATGGTTTCCCAGGCGGCGCACAGGCCTAGTACCTGCTGCAGATGTAGTCCTCTGTCATGTCGTTCCAAAGACAGTGGCTTTGAGGGCCTCAGTGTTGGCGAGACGGACACTGCAGGCCTTCCGCTCGACATGCACCCAAAAGGTAAAGTCGAAGGGGTGGCATTAGGGCTGTGGGATGCCAAAAGTGTCTAAAAAGTGTTCAAAATAACTGAAAAGACTCATTGAAAAGAGTCTTGTGAAGGAGGAGAAAGGTTTCTTTCACTGTGTTGTTAAAAGTGGCCTCTTCACCCTCATAAGGCTATTTCCAGATACTTATTTATTTGATAGCTCTCTGGTCAGTCTGTTGTGAAACTCCGAGATCTATTGCATGGGCTGTTTTCTTTAACTCCTCCAGCTCCTGTTTGGCCTTTTTGACAGAGCCGTTCTTCTTCTCCAACGTTTCGGACTTGCTGCCGATATTTGCAGTAATCCTGGAGACGTCCAACTGCTTGGAGTGCACGATTGGAAATTTGTTGATCGCGCTCATGCGTCATTTTCTCGAATTGTACATAAGCTAGAGTGCTCAGGTTTGTTTTGTTTTTAAGTAATTTTTGAAATATGAATTAATTTTAATAACTTTACCTTAATTAATTATTGAATTAGTAAGTGTTCAGATTTAAATGTACCGCCCGGTACATAAAAACTATCATTACTTTGTACGAAAACAGATTTAACATATGTATTTGCTCATAAAAGACGTAGAGTTACCCTGATGATGTGTTGCACTGTAAGTTTTTGTTGTTCTTAGAATGTTATTGGAGATTGACGTCAAAGTAACTCTTGCTTGTGTCCTCGTTTATTTATATTTCTCCCTCGTCAACGTTGTTTGTAGCTGATATACAGAAACGTTATGACAGCTAATCTGCAACCTCCAAAACATTCTTCAAACTGTCATGATTACCATGATGATTTTCGGTTTCTTTTTTAATATGTCCAAAATACTCTCAATTAGCATCCCTACTAATAACTCTGTAACAATTCTTCGGTGTTATTCTGCATCTTACAAGAGCCCACGCCATAGCAATTCCTTCATACTCAGATCTGTTCCCCTTCAAGAATGATAGAATAAGGATAGCAACTTTGTAGAATAAAAAGTACTCTTTAGATTACCAGCTTGAAATAATATGCTACGCCTTTAGGTCATATTTTATGCTGCTCTATTAATACTCACGTATCGGACTGGAATGGCTCTTAATTCTTATTAAACTCTGACTGTAGACTCGAAACACGACTTGTATTTGAGGTTTGGCTCGGACTTATAAAAATGATGAGTTTATAGCTTTACACTTGAAATCTCTGTCGATTTGTATTCATCGACATAATTTATAGCAAAATGTGTTTCCTTTGCTATCTGAAGGAGCGTTTATGTTCATTTTATATCCTTTTCAAAATTTCTTTTCATGTGTTAATAAGCGATTATCATAATTTATTGACAATATGTATATAATGCAAATTTATTTAAAGCTACTTATTTTTGCGAAAAAAAGGCAGATCTTCTTACTATGACTTTGTAGATAAATAAATAGTTTAGCACTCCTCAAAAATAAAAATGTTTTAAAAATGACTATTATTATCCTACTCGAGTTGAGAATATTCAGCTTCTTTTATGAGTAATAAAATAATTTCAAAATTCTCGAAAAGGATGTATTTTTAATCAATATGACCTTGGAAAGATTTATAAATGTCAAATGAGTGCCAAATGACCCTTGAAAGACTCTCACAAACTCTACAAATCTTTTACGTATATATTTTGTGTACTAATTGCTATTTTGTACAAGGTTTAACTTGTACAAACTAATTGTCTTTTATAAATTGATAAATTATTTTTAAGTGGCAAGTGATCTTGACTTCAATAAATTTTACTTCTTAAAGACTTTTTCACCACAATTAACAAGATTTATTGAAGAAGATAATATTTTTAACTCAATTCAGTCAAATTGTATCAACTCACTGAATCCTTAAATTTTATCTCAAAGTCACTTAATAATACCCTAATTTCCTTTACGAAACATCCTTTTATATCGAAGAAAACAACAGTTGATATCATTCTAGGAATGAAATTTGTTTTGTTAAAACAGAAGGTTAGAGAAGAAAAATACAATATTCAATTGAAATTTTTTAAAATAATTCTTACTAATAATAATTAATAACCATTTAACATAGATAAGATGAAAATTAAACGATAGCATCAATGTACAGTTGGTAATTAACATGGAATTATCAATTTCCGTCTAAAAAAGAGAATTTTAATACGTAGAAATTTCAACTTATACAATTTGATTATTCAAGTTGCGACTTTTACAACAAAAATATATATAACAAAATTTTTGAAAATGGATAATTTATTTTATTACGTCATATATTTCATGGTCTTATTTCGGTTAATTATGAATTTTGTATGCAAATTTCTGGGATAAGAAGATATACAAAAGAAGGTTAACTTTAGTTTAGAGCCTTCATTTCATGTAGATTAATTATTAATTTGACTCCTTTATGACCTATGAAATAAAACAATCGCTCAATTTATAATTTTTTCATTTTAGTAATGAATTTTTGCCACAGTTTTGATATTTAACCACTAAATTAATTTGTGTTTACTTTTAAAATCAAATTTGAAAGGAAGTAACATCTCCTACAATGCAGTTCTCAGTTTACTTACATATACATTTTATTTAGGACTTCAATAAATTCTTGAATTCTTAATTGATTTTTCCCACCATCTCGCAAACTAATTGGACTTTTTGTCTAAAACAAACTGTCAGGTTTCTTTATAGCTTTTATGAGCCATAGATGGGTGTAGGTGGTATATATAAGTAGAATTATACTTCCAAATGTGGATCCTATGTTAGATATCTGCCACGTTAATCATTTTGGTTAGACCAAAAATTATTAGTGTTGAGTTTGGATATCTTAATCCGGTCTGAGAGGACTTTATTTTTGGTTAGGGCAAACTAATTGCAATTTTTAAATTAATTAGTTCTGGACCGGTCTCTTAGAATAATGGGACCTGGATTGTGTTACATACAAAACTTGTATAGGTCACGAGATACCATTTTTAATACTTGCACAAGCTTAATGTGTTAGCTATCGAATTTAATAACAATGTTTTTTTTTGAGGATCTCGAAATTCAAGCATAGAGAGAATTTCCATCATCGAAGCTTGTTGCTCGGATCACTCTGCTCAGCAGATAATTTCCTGCTTCAAATATCCAAAACCAACAGTTTATGACGTGATTAAGGCTTTTGATGAGGAGAGAAAGACAGGAACGTTCATTCAACAAGATCTGATAAAATCCGGACTAAAAAGTTCATAGCTGGCTTGAAACGATCAATTGACACTCATCCAGACACGCCAATTGCTAAGCTGGCCAAGGGCCCTGACGTGAGAAAAGGGACAATCAAAAATGCCATCAGGATTGACTTGGGCTAATGGTCGAGGGCCAGAGCCTCAAAGCTTCTGGTAACAGAGTAGAATTAGGTAGACAGAATCAGCATATGTAAAATTCTTAATCACCATTACCCCCCCCAACACACACTTCATCCAAGAGCCAGAAGGTGACCCAGGAGGTATATAAGCACGTTCTCAAGGACTTGGTCATCCCATGAATGAATGAGGTCATTGATGGGAAGCCACATATATTCCAGCAAGACTCAGCACCTGATCATAAGGCTACGGTTGTCCAAGAGTTATTAGGCCAAAATGTGCCAGATTTTTGCCCTTCATTCTATTAGCCACCCAAGAGCTCAGACATCAATTGTGTGATTTTTACTTGTAGGGCAGGTGGAGAGGATTGCCAGCAAGAATAATCATGCCTCAGTTACGGTCTTGAAGGCCTCCATCGTCAATACAATGATGGACCTGGACGAGGTAGCAAGGGCATGCTAGGCATTCATGCACCGTATAGAGATCATGATCGAGAACGAATGCTTGCATTTTAAATAATCATTTTATATTTAATGTTGCTTTTAAATTAGTTAAAAACAATCTTTCTATCTCTTATACAAGTCTCATAATTAGTCGTTCAAGTTATTCCCAATTTACCTTGTCCACCCTGTAGTCTTACGATATCTACATAGTGGCGATGCTGGGTTTCTTTATATGTATGAGTAGGGGTTTACCTCCAAAAATTATCAGCATGTTAATATAATTATATATGTAAATTACGATTTTATCGACGTTTTTTAAAATTACAAGATTTTATTACACATTCTAACGACATTTGATTAAAAATTAAACGAGTTTTGTTTTTATCCAACGTCTCTAACTGTTAAATTCTCGACGCAATGCCTGTGCAATCTGAGAAAGTAGCGAGAAGACTTTGGAGACAGATGGCATATCCATCTAGACTGCTTACAACATAAATAAGTCCATAACAGCCACATACAGCCGAGAGGAACCAAAACTTTTGCAGGAACATTATGCCTGACTTCTTGCCTGCCTCTTAGTGGTCCTCCTCCAGCCCTTACATCAAACCCCTAGACTTTGTAGTTTGGGACGTTGTAGAAAAAAGTTTCTGCTGCACATCGAATCCAAATTTTGGATTCGCTCCAAGATGCAAGCATGACAGAATGGTACAGCTAGGACAATCCCTTCATCGTCACGAGTGTCAATATTTTCGCTGGCGTGTAGATCCTATTATTGATTGTGAAGGGGGATATATTAAATAGAAGATATAGGTAAATATAGTCTTTAAACATAACACAAAATGGTTTTGAGTTTCTTTTTCTTGATTAGATAAAAATTATTATTTAGTCATTCTATGGCACATTTTAGGTTCCCACTTTGTATACCTAATTGTTGCAATTATACCCAACTAATAAGGAGAGGGGATAATCTTGATTATAATAATTTAAAATTCGGTAATATTGATAAATTGTTGATGACGTCATGTCTGTTTCTAAATTGTGAACATGAGTAGAACGAGGCATCATAAAAGTTGTTTATAATAGCACCGGACGGAGCAGAAAATGTGTCTATATATTGAGTCCAAAAAATCGTTCTATGATTTAATTTCCGTCTACAGTTAAAAAATCACTTAAGACCGAACTGGAAAGTAATCGGTCTCGAACCAAGTCTCAACACTAGTTTACATATATGCAGTGTTAAATAACCACATTGAAAGGACGAACTTTATGTGAAGTTAGCGTGGAGAGAAGTTTCTGATTAAACTTATCTATTATACATATATGAGTATTTTTACGATATAAATTTGCAGTTTTTATGTGCAAAATAATACTTATATTGGTGGATAGGTATAACTACCTATATAAAATATTAAGAGAATCAAAGGAATATATGGGTAAGCAGAGAGATTCATAGACTCACTTCACTCCATGTTCCACCTACACGTCGTCTCCAAAAAATACGCATTGCCTACTACTAAAGGAATATGTATTTTGTAATCGAAAACCTTTAAATTATATTGTCATTTAGGATTTACGAACCTACGAGCAAATACTAAACTTTATAATACAAAAAGTTTACTGGGTGCTGGAGCCAAATTTTTGATATTTAATTTGTTTAAAAACAGTGTGATTAATCAAAGAACTCATTAGTGAATAACTATTTTAACAAAACATGTTGATCTATTTAAGGATAGGCATAACTCGATGAACCGGCACGGGAATTTATTTTCAAGTGAGGCCAAAAATTTTATAATGGTCTGCAGGATATTCTATTATTATTTTTTTTTTTTTTTTTTTGGGGGGATGGAGTTCAGGGGTTTTTAACAATTCAATTTTGACTGAAAATACTTTTTTGTTAATGCCAAATTTGACCCAGAAATAGAAAAGAAAAAAACTTTATTTTAAATTTTATAGTCCTCATTTTTCAGAAAAGACTATTTTTAAACGAAAAACAATTTAAAAATATAAATAGAAAGTTGATTTTTTTTTTTTTTTTTTCATGAAGTATAATGTTCAAATATTTTTAGCCTCAAGAAAATGTTTTTATTGTGGTATATATGCAAATTTGCCCATTGTGGGAAGAGGGAAATTGCTCCTTGGTCCCTATGATTCGGGACAAAGACATCTTTTACTTCAGGACATGAATGGCTCACGCAACCTATTGAAAGGGCTTGCTATTTTTGTTAGTTACATTAGATACATAGAAGTGAAGTGAAGAAAATATTATTCAGTTTATTTGGACATTAATTAATGATAATTATAACTCACTTATGAGAATTGGAGACTCAGACACGGAGTTGAAGTTAATTTCTTATTAAATTGGGACTTCAAGCTCTAGGAAAACTCGTCTCAAAGGCTCGTAACTCGACTAGAATTCGTCATCAGATCCACAAAGTTCAGGTTTTAATAAGACTCAAGGCTTGAAACTCATTAACTTACGTACCCAAAAACTCGTGTTTTGACTTGGACTTTACATTTGAGACTCCAATTGAATATACTACTATTCAACAGCTCCGTTTACGATATACTCGTAACATTGAATTTCCATTTGATATATGTCGAAAGAATTCTACAAAAAAATGATCCTCTTCACATACAATTTTCTCATATGGAACTGAATTTTATTTTGACATATGTATATCTATATATATGTATACCGAATGACAGTATAACAATAAAGAAATCATCACAAAAAAAATTATGGCGTTATAAATAACAACGGATTCCTAAACTCCAACAATTTCAAATATATACTTGTCTTAGATGAAGATATTAATCTTTGGAGAAAATAATTAACAAACGCTTTTATAATATTAGATTTATTATCTCTAACCCTGTATAGACAAAATAAATATTATTATGTAATAATCATATTTATACTAATTCCATTGTTAAGTTTTGATGTAATCGATACTTCAAGTATAATACCTCATTCCTAATTTCTTAGAATGACTCTTTTCTATTTATTAATCATTATTTGTCCACGAAAACTTATCCATAAAAACAATTTTCAGTAATTTTGTATTCATAATTTGATTCTAAGCGAATAGTACAGCATATTATAAAAATACTAACTAAGAATTTTACGACACTAAAATTTATATAATATTAATCCGACCAAAATTGTGGTTTATGCACAGTGAATGGATAATCATGATAATTAATTAATAGCATAGGTATACATTTAGCATTAAGTAATATCGATATAAATTATACTAGTAACTACCAATTTTGGATTCGGTACCGCACACTCAATATGACTATCCTGAGAAACTATGAGATTGTCGACACAACACCAAAACTTGGAGCGTGTCTTATGGATGTATTCCTTAGACATCTGGTTCTTGTGCTGTGTGTATGTGTTTGTTTGTTTTTAAATTTTAGAGTAAATATTTTCCAGAAAAGCTAAATTGTTCTAAAAACTATTTAAGTTTTTTAGGCGATGGGAAATTTGTTTATTGTCATAACTGTAAAAATGTCACAAGCGCCACTTTTTGAATGTGACCATAATTGGAAACTATCAGATTTTCAACACGAAAACGAAACTTGGTCTTCCGGATGTATTCCTTTGACATCTGACTCCAATGCTTCATAACACCGGTCTTCAACTCCTTCTCATTGAAATGGGAGATATTAACGACCTTGACCTCCAAAATATTTCACACAGTATATTCCAGAGATTTGATATCAAGTGAGGATGGCGCCAGAAGTAATTGGTAGAGAAAGAGGCAAAGTTTTTCAGGCAGACACTTTTGGGCCTTGGAAGATATATTATTTGAAGCCCCATTCCGAGGTCATACATAATTTTCCTGGGGGTACTTTTCGTTTAACATCAGCAAAATAGTCCACCTCCAAATCTTGTAATAGGTCTCGACAACACCTTTAACCAAAATTGAAGAAATATTGAATCATATTCTTTTCATCAGACACTTTGACACCCACGCAATACCTAAATAGCAGGAAAATTTGCTGTGAAAATCTCAATAATCTCTTCGGATGATTTTGCAATCTATATGTCTTTTTGGTAAAATCCTTTTTCGAAATATTATCTGCTGCACTCTGTTTTTCATTTTTTCGTACGTATTTATATATGTACACAGGAGCCGAATTCTATAAATATGTAAGCAACCAATTTTGTTTGTTTGTTATGAACGTACTTATAAACAGTCTTAATTCAAGGGCAAGCATCATATTTTAGTATATGAATAAAATTGTAATCCTACACTCCAAAACGTTTATTGCTATTATAGAAAAAGATTCATTACAGGGTGTGTAATCGTAGGTTCAAAAATCTACTTGTATTCAAAACAATGAGCTTTATAAAAAAATTCTTAAAAAGCATTGGCAAAGTTTTAAATTTTAGAGCTCTTTTATTTAGGGATAACTGTCTCGATATGAGAGTGAACAATATTAAATGCCTTCTTGGTACTTACCTTAGGAACATTGTCCAAGTATAGGTAAGGTATTTAGTGAGATCATCTATTTTTTTGTGGAAGAGTAGAATTGGACTCCGTCTCGAGGCTGCTTCACCAGAAATAGTGAAGCATGTTGAGATCAGTGGATGAGGGAAGCCATATTTTCGGACAACAAGATTTTACGGCATCTTACATTCTTTTTCCTTTACTTTGATGTTGTTCTAAGGTGGGAGTGGACTTTAAGAAGGCTCTTGGACCAATGTCTTAATTTACAGCCTTCCTTATAGTCCCCTTACTGACCTTCATTTCTTTAAATAAGCATTCTATTATAATGGTTGGGTGAGTCTTAATTTTAGTCTTATTACTAGAATTGAAGTCGTCATCTCCTTTTCTGCCTTGACCCCAATCTTCAATTCAACTCAAGAAGATATCCCAAAGTGTTGGATGTCGTTATCCACATTTTGAACAGTCTTAAGACGGATGTCTAATATCTTGACAGTGTCTTTATCTTTAATTCCCGCGTCAGAGATGTATCAGATTCTTCTTTGTTTTTCTTCCTTCTCTGCTAAAATTCAAAATAGAAAACTAGAATTGACACGCAGTTGATCCCAAAAACTCGACCTTAAATATTTTCCTCTAAAAGTTCAAATTCATTTGAGATGAGTTCTGTATCCCAATTATTCAAAAGTTACAGTCGATTTTGCGTATTTAACATTTCGTGCGACCTTTACCAGTCCAAATTTGACGCTTTCTTACTGTTAACATATTTAACGTTTTCTGCAATCCTGCTTTAAAGAAACGTTTGTTCGTTCTCAAAATTTCTTACTGTTAGCATATATAATTTTACTTCAAAGTTTGACCAAAATTAATCAGTTATTTTTGCCATTATTCTGCTTATAAACAAACAGACAAAACTAACCGGGGTAAAAATAACCTCTGTTCAATTTTGTTATAATAGGTAATAATGTACTTAAATAAAGGAAAAGAAGACCATTTCAGCTTTTAGCTAGACATAGCATTAAGATGGTTGGCTGAGACTTTACTTTAACCTTCAAAGTGTTACTGAACTCGGCATCTCTTGTACAAATTTTTGACTATATCCATAGTGGTTGCAAGGCCTTCCACTACCACCTGGAAGCCATCATTGCCGCTAAGGTCAGCTACATTAATAACTAAGAGATTTTTCATTATCGATTGAAGACAGCCTAAATTACTAATTGCCTTATTCACATTTTAAAAGTCTTCAGACGGACGTCTATAATCTTAGCGCAATGTTTGCCATTCCCGCATGATCGAGGTCTGAGATTTTCATCGTTTTGCAAAGTATATTTTATTTCCTGAAAAAAAAGCTTCCGATATAGTGAAGGTTTGAAATTTTACTACCAATAAGAGTATACAAATATTACTCTCAAATATTTTGTGACAAGCATTACGCATCCAGTACATTTTGTAAGAGATTCAATCCATGTAATACAAAATATATATTATAAAATTGAAAAAAAGGTTTCTATTTCCTTGGATGATATATTATAATGAGAAACTTGAAAGAATCGCGGTTTTACTTACTTCAATCACTTTTACTTTTTCCCCTGACTACAAACATCTTCTCATTATTTTAAAGTAATATTAATTTTTTAAAGACATATATATTCTCTGATTTTCTCCTCAAAATGAATTTCTTCTTAGAAAGTGAAACAATCTGGAGCAAACGCGTAACTAATGTGATGCATATTCTACAATTAAAAATATATCTACAATGTCCACCCTAAGGGTAAAATCATCTCCTCAAATAATTTATTTTCTCTGGTTTATTAATTAAGAAACAGATGCATGCGTAAATATAATCAATGGACCAATCTTTCATAGAAGTATTGGAATTGACATTGAAATGTACTGTGATAATAAAAGGCTTTTCATGTCTAATGGAATTGGCGTGAGACAAGTGGCTCTGGACTCATCGGGCCAAGGAGCCATTGCCATCCACCCCAGTTTTTGGAATTTTTTAAAGTAATAACAATAAAAAAAATCCGTATTGCCTAAACAATTTTTAAACTGTCAAAATTAACAAATATATGGGTCAACAACTGTTTTAAGATTGGTCATTTATGGAAATAAAGAGTGTTCCCCAACTTACTCTAAAAATTTTCACAAAGGTTTTGTTACTAATTGGCTATTTATTAGCGTTGGATCAGTCTAAAAAGCTAAAAAGACTGGCAAAGACCTATCATTCCGTTCCTATAAAATTTGTTAGTCCTTGGACTTGTCTTTTATGGTAACTACAACAGCTGAAATGACATGGTTACCAACTAAGTCATTTCAACCATTAATGTTTATTCCTCACCACCTTCAAATCGAAAAGTTACCTAATGTTTAAAGTAAGAAGTGCATTCTTTAATCTTAGATAAGAGTGAAGAAAATAAAAATCCGGATAATACTATAGGATCGTTAAATGGTAAAAAAGATCGGACTGATAAAATAAAACAAAATCAGTTCTTGGATCAATTGTACTAATAATTGTGAACAATTCAGTCTTCTTGAAGCGGACACATTGATATTGGTTAGCATTATCATTCAAAAAGGTAACAATTTTTTGGACCCAAAACTAATACTTAAAAGAATATTTACAAGGATTAAGATCAACTCGATACAGAGCTAATATTTTTCTTGGTTTTTTCTTTATTTAAAAAAATGAATAGTCTTGACACTTAGGCAAAGACTTTGTAGGAGTCCATATCAAGAAATATCGAATTAAACACGTAGCTAAATGGACAAAGGGTTCAGGATAAATTATTCTCTTGAACGAGATGTGCGTACGTTTGCACCCCGGTCGTTCCTAGAGAAGAAAATATACCTCATGTATAAAGAATTTAAAGAAGATTCCTAAATCTGATGGAGTAAATATAATACTATAATGTTTACTTATACTTAATCAGTGCAACCCCATCTCACCAATTTAAAGGACATTAAAAAAATATCAACATCATTATTTAGGTGTCAATCCTTTCTTGATACAAGTAATCAATAGAGTATGAGGGTTTTGTATTCTGGACTGATAATCTCAACACCATATTACAACTATGGTTATTATCTCCTATTGATATTCACAAATTTTTTAGTCTTTTTTTTCATATTTTATATGATTGATAACGAAGCATGGTTGTGACTGTGAGGAAGTTTTTTATTTAGATAAATCATCCAAAAGGGTCAACAAGTCTCTCACTGTACGTCAGGACCATAATGATCTAGAACCTTTTAGCGGTCTTGCTTATAGTTGTCTTCCAATATTAAGTTTAAATTTCAAAAGGATTATCTTTTTGTTTTGTTTGCAAGTAAACTTCTGATATGGAATTAGCCATTTGGACTGTGTTCCCGAGCACCATCAGCAGGTCTTCAAAAGATTTCTTGTGGTCAATGATACTTTATCTGCGACCAAGAAATGACCAAGACTTTAATTTTAAGGGATAGTGACGAAGACGATATCAATATGTTAAAAGAAGAAAAATGAAAAAAAAAAGAAGACCAGTTTCAAACACTACATCAATGTTAAAACCAAATAACTCAGTGAATGAAATCATGTTAATGGGATTTTTTTATAATTCTAACACATTTAACTTTTTAATATGATTTTTGCTACAATTTAATATTTAATTTTATTCAATATCGTTTTTATTTTATTTTACACGTTATGTTTCCGCTTTTTTTTAAGTTCAGTTATTTTATTATTCTATTGTTTATATTGTGTGTTTTGAGTGTTGTAAACTTCAAATAAAAAAATATTTAATAAAATAACTCAAAGCGTAAGGCTGGTCAGTTCATCTTCTAGTGCTCAGCGAGGTTATGAAGAAATTGATGTTTGAAAAAAGGAAATCATAAAAACCCCAATGAATTGTCTTTTCTAAACAAGGTCGTAAAAATAGTTAAATATAAAACAATCCGGGAACGGCTTTATTCCACAATTAAATCCTCCCTAAAAAATACGCCAATGGGCTATTCAGTTGAGCAAAAGGATGGGAATCAGGGGCTTAGACTTTGAGGGATTGATACCATTTTGAGAATAAGAAGATTTTCTTTTTATGAAAGGGATATTTGAGTCTGCTTTGTGCATTGCCTTGATGAGGAAGATGCTGCTAGTAGAAGTTGATGCCAAGACCTTCAAAAATTGGCGTCAATAACTAGATCACTGCATGGAATATCTCATAATACGAGATACAACTGTAGTAGTGCAGATAAATATCTCATAATAGATAGTGACCATTCTCCTTATTCGGCATAGATTTGATCTAATATAGAGGAGACTATAAACAAAAGAAGAGGTTTTCATTGTTAATTTTGAATTGTTTTTAGACTCATAATGGGGGGAGAGTAATAAGGGTTTATCCCAATCAATGAATGAATATGATTAAAGTATGATGATACAAATACAGTAACTGCGTATAAAATGGAGCATATTCCTTTGGGTGTTGACTGCCTTCATGATTATTAAATTTGTCATCATACTTTTTGGGTGGTGTTCCTATGTTATTTTTATCTTTATTTTGGTCTACACAGATGGGTAGATTCATCTTCTCATTATAAAAATATTAATGCACAAGGGTCCAACTAAGGTTTCTCACCGAATATCCGTCTTCCCAGGATTTCTGAGTGTTTCACACTCACAGGAAATTCCCTATTTTATCATTTCCTAAATAAAGCTCTATTTAATAGGGCATGAACAAACTCAAAATGGTATATTATCCACTAGGTATAATCACAATATGTATTTGAGGATGCAAAATAAATACATTAAAACTCCTTTTTAATAGAGATTTTCTTACATCCCAAATAAAATTCTCAATTTATAAATATTATTTTGTTGCATAATGGCGCCACTTTAGATCGCTTTGTTAACAAACTAATCTATATAAACAACACTCATGCCCCATTATACGTCTACAAATAATATTAAAGATTCAATGTATATTTAAAAGCTGAAAAAGAGATGGCATATACATACATATATTCTAGTAATGCAGGAGTATACATTTACTTGCGGATAAGGTTCTGTATTTCATAATTATAAAACCCTAGATCCACCAAAAATTTAGCTTGTTCATCACTTGGTGATAAAAAAAATATTTTTTTTTCCATAGTTGCTATCCATAATTTTTATTCTTGAAGAGAGAAAGATAAGTATACAGTAATCACTATTGCATGAAAGTTCAAGAGTCAAACTGAGAATTTGTTCTGGAATTATAAGACCATGTTAAACTTGGAGTAGGATTATGAATCGACCTTGGATTTAATCCTATCTGAATCTTTGCTACCAAGTGGTCCATTAAAATTTAAACACTTTGATTGCTCTCATAATTACTAATGTAGTGGCAATGATGGTTACCAGGGCGTGGCAGGAGGCCTGGCACCCAATACAGATGTAGTCCTCTGTCACGGTATCCTAGTGCTGGATGAAAGTGGCTTTGAGGGTTTTGGTGTTTGTATGACAGACAATGTAGACCTTCCTGTCGACTTGCAACCCAACGATGTAAACAAGGGGTTTACATCAGGATTGTAGAGGCCCCAAATTGTCAAAAATGACTTAAAAATGCTCATTCAAAAAGTCTTGCAACTGAGGAGATGGGTTTCTTCTACTAGAATCTGGTGTGAAACCCCAAGATCTCTTGCATGGGCACTTATGAACTTGAGAAGATTGGCCTGGGCTGTTTTCTTTAAGTCTTCCAGTTCCAGTTTGGTATTTTCGACAGAACCCATCTTCCTCTACAAAGTTTTGTACTTGCTAACGGTGTAGACAGTGAGACGCCCAACTACTTGAAGTGTGATAATAAAAATTCGTCGATCACATTAAAGTGTCATTTTTCGACTTGTACGCAACCAAGAGGGATCAGGTATATTTTTTGTTGTAATGTATTGTTTATGCTTTAATAAATAGAAATAAAAATTACTTTCAATTCTGAACCTTCATTAATTATTGAATTAATAAGCTTTCAGATTTTAATAAACCAAACAGTAATTGAGTCTAAATTACATTTCTATGTATTCTTCGACGAATAATTATGTTCAATTTCTATTAATTAAATAATTCTAACGAATCCTTTACAGGTGGTGAAAATTGCAATCAATGTAACAAAAATTCATCGTTACCATGTAAAAATTAGTAATTTGTAGATTTTATTTTAAACGACATTTTTTTGGGCAGAATCAGGTCACATAAATTAAATTAAACCTCTAAATTACGGGTAAAATCATGGGGTAGTTTCCTGGCTCATCCGAGAACTTTAAATATATAGCCTATAGTTTATCAAAATATGCCTATTATATATTGGGCTAATAAAATACGGTGTTAATAAATATATTTATATTATTTTTCCAATAGATGGCTTTAGAAATATGTATCGCGTGTAGTATAAAAAACGATTGATGTACGCTGGATAGGATTAGAAAGAGAAGATTTATTAAGTCTAAAAACTTCTCAGACAGTTTTGGGATTGTGTGACACATTATTATTTGAACAACCGCAGAGATGGACACAAACAATGAGAAAATACGGCATGTTTTACCGTGATTCTTCGAACAAGGGTAAAATGCATGCTAGGTGGTTTAAGTGTATAGAGTGTTTATGGTCCTGATACTATATAAGCCGATTGTTTCTTCAATTCTGTTCCAGTAATGTTGATGTTAAAGATGTATACGTTCAGTAAGACCAATTGTAGTAAATGTGGATAAAATAATAAAAATCGTCGAGTTCGTGCGTCATTTAAGTACTGGTTTGATTGTCAAATGAATAAACATTAATATAAAAAAAGTTGTAAAAAAGATCGACTTAAAATATTGAATTTCTTTTTGCTAGACCTAATATATACATATGCATATATATTAAAGCGTAATTGGCATACTCTCATTTATAATTATGACAAAAAACTAAACATTCTAACTTAAAAAAGTATAATCCTACACATATCTGACAAAGCTAAACAAATTACGGTAAAAACAAGATAATAACACATTAAAAATCAAATATTTTGTTCATTTTTTAATATAAATATTTAAAATCCGAATTAACAACCATTTTCGGGGAGAAATTTACAATTTTTTTGACTTCCTTATCGATTACACCTTCCAAATTTGTTGAAATGAGTTTCATGTTGCATTAAAAAAGATTATTATACCCTACACTTTGCTGGTGATGGTTTCCATCTTAAAAGCCCTAGTAAGATTCGGGTCCGTTGTCACTACAAAATTAGTTTTTGAGCTCGTGACTTGTTTTTTTATTTATAGTTCACAAATTACTCCACAACAATCGTAGAGCATGTGTACTTACGTTTCTATTTTCTAACTACAGAATGTGCTATTTATACTCTCATCCTGATTATTCGACTTATTCGTATAAATTGTTGAGGTAATTATGGGATGAGCTGAGAAAATAAACCATGCTATTACTCATAAGTTAGACCTTTTATTTGATTTATGTGACCTACTTTTGTCCAAATATATGTGTTTTAAAATAAAATCTATAAATTACTTATTTTTACATAGTAGCAATGAATTTTTGTTTCTTTACATGTAATTTACGGTACCTGCAAAGGATTAATTCGGAATCATTTATTAATATAAATTAGAAAAATACATAAAAATGTGATATACACTCAATTATGAGAAAAATCATTCTCTTGAAGCCCATGACCCTGACTTCATTACTTTTCGTTGCTTTTGGAGAAGGTAATATACAAATTATGTGGTTCTTTTTTCTACATCTATTATTTTTGATAGAGGTAAAAGTGTAAGTAATGTAATTTGTTGGTTCCATTTTGACTTCCAATAGTTCACTATTTCTCTTAATTTTTATAAAAAATGGGTTGTATTGTTATAAGACTTGGATGTTTAGGCCCACAAAATGATCAACATAAACCATGGTGCCATCACGTAAAAATAATCTATTGTCCAATCATTCCTGGATTAAATGTATATTATTAGATCTCCTTTACCAACCAGGCAGGATCAACTAGAATAGTTATATCTACATAATATATGTACATATAATATATATTTAACGACCAAATGAATAATTATAATTAACAATTTCAAAAGGCTTTTAGTGATGTCACGTTCCTTTCCTAATTAACCAAAGGGACATAATATGAGTAATTTGTTCATCCAAAGGAACTGCATATTATGAATAACTTTTATTTTATTATAAATGAAGAAAAAATTTCTTTGTCTCTATGATATTTAAACAGTCCTTATTTGCTCACAAACTCTGACGTGAAATGCAGTTCTAATATTAAAAAGTTAAGAATAGTTTTTTATATTACCCAATTAGTACTAAGGAGATTTAAGTAGGAGTTTTGGATTTTTTAGGTTTGGATATCAAGCCCAAAAATTGGCCTAATAAGAAATAATTCGAAACAGCCAATCAATATTAAGAATACTGATTAAAGGTAAAAAAGCTACCGTTAGCAACCAAAACATACATTTTAAGTTTTTGTGTTATTGAGACAACACCACGTGGGATAATATCGTCCACCGTGTTACATGGATACCACAAAAATATACAGTGTTTTTGCTTTCAGTTGTTTATTTTCTGCTTCTTTTCTCTTGATCAATGTTCTGAACGTTGACTGGTTAAGGTATAAATAGTATCTTTTAAGCTGTTAGCCAATAATAGAATAATAATTCCATAGTGGGGAAAAATAGGCTAACTACTTACAGTTCTTGAGCCTTTTTTTGTTTAATTTTGGAATAAAAGTCGAGCGATACAATACAATTTATGACGTGTACGAAACAGTTGTTTATATAGACTTCCCTCCAAGCACTAATCAAGATAAATACAGATGCTATATAGATTAAGTCTTTTTGCAATAATAAGAACTTTTTAATAATCGAAAATTCATGGAAGAGATAAAAAACGTGGATGGAAAGAGTCTTGCAACGGAGGGGATGGGTTTCTTTTATTGCTTGTGTTAAAAATTACCTCTTCACCCTCACAAGGCTCTTTCCATCCACATTTTTTATATCTTGCATGAAACCTCATGGACTCGAGGGGATTGAACAGGCTCCAACGAGTACAGTTTGCCCTTTTTGACGGAGCCCTTCTTCCTTTCATACGTTTTGGACTTGCTGAAGGGGTAGTCGGTGGTCCTTGAGACACTCAATGTCAAAGAGTCCGCCAATGGAAATTTGCCTAAACCGTTCAGGTGTCATTTTCTCGAATAATTGATTATGCTTTAATATATCAAAATAAGAATGAATTTCAATTACTCTACCTTCATTAATTATTGAATTAGTAAATGCTCAGATCCCAATGGATTATCCTGTATCTCTAATGGTCACTTTATGTTTTCTAACTTTATGGTCCAACCATGGTTGTTTTATCAGTTGAAATGAGTAAGATTAAAATGTATATGTATGGGTCAACTCTTAGAAATTCTTGCCAAAATGCATAATGGCGAAAGCGCAATAAAAATAAAGAGTAAAGAATAATATAAACAAACCAATTTTTATTACTATAATTTGGCACTTGATCAGATATCTTCCAAAAAACAAAGCAAAGCCTAATTTTACAAAAAAAGGATAAGCAAGGACGACGACCCATATTTGTTTACCTTCATTGTATTATATATTAATTCATTAACTTTTTTTTTATGAAAAAAAGTTAATGAGTGGTTGAATGTAATGCATCATGGCCAAAGTTCAAATATACATACATAATTTTCCAATTAAAAAATCCTTTAATTTTCTTGTTCTTACTTTCCATCAATAGGGACATTAGACGGGTTTGATTTTCTATTTTTCTTGGAATTTCGATTACGGATAGTCCGAAAAAGTTATTGTATGGTATGAAACTATTCTATGCAAAATTTTATTTTTCTACAATGTTATCTTTAGGTAGAACATCTTGTTCAAGTTTTTAAGGAGACAAAGTTCTTTATTCCACCAATATTTTGTAACATTAGTTAGGATAGACATGATTTCAACCATTAAAAACACATAAATAAAGTTTGTTTCTAAAGCAACTTAATGGAGGAAAAAATGAGAATTACATGATACATTTTTTTATCTTTCCTTTCTGAAAACAGCACTTAAAATTAATATATTAACGTACTCATTCATAGTACATTCAAGGGAGTAAATATATTAAGTTATATAACAGAGAAGGGAATGATTGGACGCCTAATGTATATCCCTTACAAAAATATTTTCTCTGGTTTCTATCCATTTCTTGTGTAATCCATGATTAAGAATAACTCTAGCCATATTAATTATATCTTTTAACCCTTTTTCCGAAAAGAGAGAGAGAAAATAGGACCAAAAAAGTTGGTAGTCGTGAGCCAATAGTAGAGAATTATACACAGCTTGATAGCCGCTTATTTGTGTTCAATCAATCAATGTTCAGAACATGAACAATAGGTATCTTTAGTAAAAAATTGACAACGAACAGATAAATGTTTTTTCAAAAATGCAAGATACCAAGAGGTATTCATGTTTCAGGGTTTTAATTCTACTAGTCAGAGATTAAAGAATCGAGACTTTGCTCATACTTGTCAAATCCATAAAATAAGTGGTGAAAGGGAAATGCTACGAGATCAATATCTTTGCAAATATAGTTGGTTATAAGCCAACTTGGGGGTGTTAAAGGCGTCATGAATATTACTTATAAATCACTACCGATAGTTCATGGCTAGAAAGACAAACTTTGATTTAATAATATAAAAGGTAATTCCCCCAAAAAATCCATAGTTTTATCCCCCATGTTTCATAAGCACACTTAAGCGTAATTACAAAATACTTACATCAATTCATTTGTGTTGTATTCTCTAGAATGAAAGATTTTAAGAGTTTGAGAAAAAAAAGAGAATATGTCGGGTTGAGGGATGAGTACTTAAGTCTCTAGAGAGCTCACTAACAAAACAAATAAAATTCAATTTAAATTACCCACGGTTATATTGAACTTAAATCTTAACAATACTGAAAATGCACACGGATTTGTGATATACATACCATTAGAGACCAATAATAAAAACAAACAGGAAAATGCTTTTTGCGTACACGTCATTAATATTTCAATAATACGACTCCATTATTATGTTTGAAATCAGAAATTTTTATGTGATATATATAAAGGAACACTACATACATTGCACTCTGTATACACGTTCGATGCCATATGCACACCCCTACAATATTTCATACAGTGCACCACGTCATTAGTGTTCACATTTCGCTAAGTTAAATTAACTTACCGAACCTTGGTTAAGTTAATATTAACTTTGATGCTAAAAAATTTCTATTTCAGATCTGGTCAATTCAGAGATTTATCAAGGCTACATAATAAAGATTATTCTGTCGGTCTGTCAGGCGGGCTGGTTTTTTTTTCCACTTCCAATTTAACCATAAAAAAAATACGGTTTCGAACTCCCAACATCTATTATTTTAAAGCGAAAAAGCAATGCAAAAGAGGCTTGCTTCGTATGATAAAAGCCGGAGGAGGCTAATGTGGAATGAAACACGTTCAACGACGTGTCTGCGGTAAATTGCAACTGTATCAAGTTAAGCTAATTCCGTTAAAAAATTAAATAGTTCAGTTAAAAGTTAATTTTGATAAATATAAAATTAACTAGTTAATCTATATTTTAAATAATACTGTTTAAATAATTCACAAGTTAAGTTAAAAGTTCATATAAAAAACGACATCTTGCATCGTGAGTACCAGTTTAACGTAGACCATTATTCTACTCAGGCAGACAGTCTTTGGAACTTGGTTTAAAGCATTGGGCCACGTAATAAATGACTCGAAAATAGTTCGGAACATAACTAATAAACAAATCCAATATCATTTTCTGTCCACCATAATTTTTGATATTTACGCAGGTAAGCCTTGTGTTAAAAAGGCATTGAGTAATCATGAAATCATTGTATCAAGGATACTATTTTTCTTACACACATATTTTTGACTTATTTCTTTGATGCAACGTGACAATTTTGTATTTGAAAAAGATAATAACATGTCGTTTGAATAAATTGATCCATGTCCATAGTCATATTTTATATTCGATGAACATTCGTCCTTAAAAATATGTACATACATTCACGGAATAGTTCCATGTTTGTTCCTTAGGAGTCCTCTTTTGGAAGTATCTTTTTTTTTTTTTATTACCTCATTCATTATATTTACGGAAATGGAAACGACGTAACAATTGGAGCAACCTCTCTTACGAATAATTTTTATTGTAATATGCAATAGACTGTTTTTCTATCCCCTTGCACAAAGACATAACATATTAAAATTTCACCCTAGGTGTCGAGATAGTTGGTGAACAGAAAAAAGGACCGTTATCTTGTGTTATCTACATATAATAAGATGGAAAAAAGTAATTTCGTATTTTCCGCCTAATTTCAATGATTTATAAGAAGTGTTACAAGCATTCAAATTATGCCAAGTATGCACCGTTCTGTTTGATAGCATTTTTCTGTAGATGTCCTTGTCCCTATTGCTAAAAAACTCGGACAAATAATTTTTCCATCCTTCTATTGAGGCCAAATTTGTACATCCAAATTCCTATCCGAACTACCGGGATTTCTGACTTGTCATCAAAGATGTGTGCGGCCTGGCGTAGTCCTGATGATCTCTTACTGTCTCCTATTTACCAATCTTGACAGATTCTATTCAATAGCCAGCTCCAAACGGTCAAGTTGTTCACAGTATAGGGCTCGAACCACTGTTGTGTAACATGAACCGAAAGAGTATCGGCTCCACATACATCGTAATTTTGGTCACTTTCGACGCTTTTTTCCCTTTCATGTAGTAAAAAGGAAAATATGGAGAATTTCTTCCTTTGAGGGCGGGAAATACGAAACTCCAGTGTGTCATAATGAAAAAGAAAAGGAAATTAAAAAATAATGAATGTGACATTAGACGAGGTTTATGAACAAGCGTTTCTAGCTAAAGATCAGCGAGAGTTGTGAAAAAAGAAGAAGAGAGTACATATATATTTAGGCTTATAAATTCTAAGCATCTTTACGCGTGCCAGGTTTTTGATTGTTGGTAATTTGAGCAATGTTTTTATTATAATTTTATCAAGCTTTTGTTCTTTCATTCTTGAGTAGAGTACATCTAAGTATTGAGTAACTAGGTGTGAGGTAACGCCGTGTTAATCCTACATTTTTATTACCGATAATCGTGTGTCCGTCCTTATTTATAACTGAAGACTACAGTAACGTTCAGTTCAGTTTTGGTCAAGTACTTTTTACTCCCGTCCTGT
The DNA here is from genome assembly GCF_016086655.4 of Lepeophtheirus salmonis. Classification (NCBI taxonomy): domain Eukaryota; kingdom Metazoa; phylum Arthropoda; class Copepoda; order Siphonostomatoida; family Caligidae; genus Lepeophtheirus; species Lepeophtheirus salmonis. The sequence goes on along the minus strand of NW_027294974.1, from coordinate 73,240 downwards.
TCAGTCCTAAAACTTTTAAAGTTTGGTTCTTTTATGAGTCACTCAACTTTATTTCTTTTTTTTTTAATCAGTTCTAATACTGATTGTCAGAAGGGTAGAGGATTTTTCCCTTCAACCCCCTGCTTGATCGTTTGGTAGAGTATATTTTGAGTAATCCTATCTTCGATAAATGCATAGAAATATAATTTCTTTTAGTGGAGTGCATAAAGAATCATACACGCTCTTAAAATACACTTTTACCATGAATAGACATCTGAACTGTTTGGCAGAGGCCTATAAAAAAACCCTGTGGGGTCGGTTAAAAAAACAACATTGATTTTTTTTTTTTTTTTTTGGTGAGGACGTTAAAGGGTTCAGGACTGGTCCTAAGACATACAGTTCTAAGAAGGGAGATATCTTTATTGATATACCAAAGTGGTTTTTTATGTCTTTATTTATTTCGTAAAAATATTTTTGATCCAAGAAATAGCAACGTAGTATTATTAATAAAATTTTGGAGGCATTTTGCATGTAGCATCGAACGTGTCGTCATATTATTTTTAGTATATGTAGTAAAGAGTTGTATAAAATATAAGTTAAGGACACTATTTTTCTTCTTTTCAAGCTTTATCATTATTATTTCATACCTGAGAAGAAAATACCTAATTATTGAGTAATTACGTGTGAGTGTGCTTAAGTTACATAACCCATTGAATTTGTTGGGATGTGTTCTTCTAAATTTATAATTCACGGGTTGTCTGTTCTTCAAAGCTTAATAGCTCCAAGGAATACTATTGTGAGATAAAGCAGTAAAACTGCAAATCATTGAGTACATCTTAGGCCCATTCATTGACTGAAAACAAGATGCTCCATATTTTTGACTGATAGAACAAATAAATAAAAAAAATTAAATTTATACCTATATTTTTAGAGTGGTACAAGAAACATAAAAGACTTAACACAAAAATATCATTTATTTTTAAATACAAAATGGCATGTACCACATCACAAATGCTCTAAGAGACCTCCAACTTTACCAATGTGCGTTTAATGATGATCCCACGCAGAAAATCTCTGTGTGCAAGGAAATAAAAATATTGCCCTGAAAACGGAACAGTCTAATATACATATATATTATACATTACGACAAGGATCGATGAGTTATATCAATGTTATTCTCCTCATTCTTTCAAATTGGATCCAGGCGGCATCTAAAAAAATATATATATACATAATAATGAAACAGTTGGTATTTTTTGTTTCATGATGTATCGAAAACCATATCAATTTGTAAATAGGTACATACTACATAATATATATGTATATATACTCAAGAGTCAACATAATTACGGGTAATCTCTCAAAGCCATTGTATGAGTTAGCGTATATTTATCATGTACAACGTTTGATCAAAAATAAAGCGTTATTTTCTCATTCCCAATTCAATTCTTAAATTATTAGTTACTGATGGTAGTACCTGGAGTTTTTAGGCATTGACGAAATACAAATTTTGCTTGTATTATATAGAATAAAGCTGATTACATTGTTTTTATATTTTGAAAATAGAACATATAATTCCCTCTAAATATAAAGCAATCAATAAAACTGCAAAGTTGTTGTGGAGTTATAAATGTAAGACCTTGTTGGACTTAGAGTAGAATTGAAGATCGTCTATAGAGAGTAATTCCTCTCAACAGTCTTTTGCGAAAGCTTAAGACCACCTTAGAGAGAGATATATATTTTAATGTTACTTTGATTGGTCAGATGGAGTTGCACTTATTAAGTATATAAACATTATAGTATAACAATTACTCCATCTACACTAAGAATCTTTTTTTGGAGAAATCCATATACATAAATTATATTAAATTGCAAAAAAAAAAAAGTAAAATTTTCTCTCAATTGATTCTTTTGGTCATTTTTGTTTCAATAATAAGAAATTGCAGAGCTCAGTAATTTACGCTTAACCTATTATCTGTGAAGAACAAAACTTTTTTAATAAATATTAAGGAAAATAGGGAAATATTGGAAGTCATAATGGGCCGACAAATAAAAGCCCATTCTTACTTCCATATTGTAAATGAAACCTAAACTTTTTAACGGAATGATTTGTCACTAATTAGCCTTATCATTCTTCATCTTGGTCATTTGAAAATCAGGCCCCTGGAGCAATTTACAATGTCCATAATCCTTACCACATCAACTTTGGTATATAAGAGATCTGAGATGAACTACCTTTTGGCCTATTGCTCACTCATGATGACGAAATGACGACATGTTTATTAAAATGTACTTATGTACTAAGTATAGCTGAACCAGAATGACAAAAAATAACCACTAAACTTTCCTATGTTAATGAGATAATTAATATTAAGCAGCAGTCCACGTTTTGCTGTCTAACCTTGTATATACTTACTTCAAATGTTTATAATTCTACAAAATCAACTCCCTTTTGCCTCTGGGAGAGAATCGGATTGGAATCAAGGTCAATTGATTTATCAAAATGTAATTATAAATTATTACATTCAAAGAGATTTATCATATGAACATACTAAATGCATATAGGCACTGGGTAGGTATATCATTTGCAAAGACATGTCCACTCCATGAAGAAAGGGAGATTTATTTCAATGGCATTAAATCAATTGTTAAGGAGACATAAGAATAATGGTGACTACTAGTACATATCATGTACTCACCAAAGTAGACGGAAGCATTTATTTGTAAGTAACTAATACTATAAATAAGATCTGTACACAGCTACTTATACGCATATTTATACCTTATATAGCTAGAACTTTCATACATAGTTGGGAGATAATGTTTAATGGATTTTATTTAAGTGGCCAACAAAATACAAATACTTTGCCACGTTGATTTTTGTTGTAATGAATATAGCTAAAGCAATAAAATAAAGTGCATGTTACCTAGAGTAGATTCAAAGTCGTTTTTATTTCGTATGGCTACTCAGGATAAATGTATATGTAGTTATAGAGTAATATTCAACGTTCCTAGCGAACAAAAAATGTTTTACCTTCTAGCTTTGATCAAATCTAAAGAAAAATGCAGCGAATATTATCATCTTGAACTCCAATGGTTTAGAATTGTGTATCTTTTGATGAACGGTATTGAAAGGGATGGGACTTTTGTAGAGCCTACTAAGAATTTCGAATGTTCTTACTTATTAACGAAGGGAAAATGAGCGCATTCAACGTGTAAAAATTAATCCTCCTCCTAATTAGTACAATTTGCTCATTTAAGCTTCAAATTGTTCAAATTATTTTACATCTAAACAGCATTTTTCATATTCTTTCACTCTATAAGCCATTTACAACAAATTAAACGGAATAACAGCTGTGCGTTGAACGGTGTTACCTCACTAACAGAAACATCACCTATCTACTATCTTTTCAGCCGTCGATTCAACTTTTTAATTAAATGCACAAGGTGAATTCTGCAAAGGGAATAAAAAGTTGCATATGTCCAAATGAAATAATATGAGAATGTGACGTCATTTGTAAAAATGACATTTTGTGTCAGAAAACGAACGATATTATGAAAAGGAATCTACTCAAGCATTTTGCTACTTTGTTTTATGGCTTTGGTTGTAACTACCTACTTTGTTCATTTTACAAAGATCCTTTTTATTGTGATAATATTCGTGTTCAATGTTTTATAGTTAATTGTTGTAAATCTTATTGTGTTTGCTGAACAAATTGAAATGCATTATTGTACTTTGATATATTTGTATCTTGATTTAGATGTAGAAATGTAGTTTATGATTAAAATTATACAGAGTGCTTTAAATGCATTTTTATTTGTATAATACCTAGGTCATTTATGTATATGTACATTCTAAAAGCTGTAGGACTCAGTGCCGTAATTAAAAGAGGCACTAATGTGCCGTCCCCCTCTCCAACTTAACTATGAAATATAATAAAAATTGAAGTTTTATTTTACTAAAACTCTAGAATTGTAACTACATTCTTAATTATTAAGCTTAAGATTCGTAGATCGTTCACACTGTCCCTAAACGTGCGGCTATGAAAGGCTGAGGGGAGGGAGGGAAATAACATAAATGATGAACAAATTATATTTTTTAATAAAAATAAAATTATTATAAGTTTAAGTTAAAAAAAGACAATAAAAAAAATCTCAGAAGTAAATATATATGTTTTATGAAGCTGGTCAACTCAAAATTTGCTTATTTCTCATGAACAGCATTATTAATTTTCTAAAACAATATTCATTTTTATGTTTTATTGAGAAGGGAACATTTAAGTATAAAGTTGTAACTGTTGTGTATGTCTGTGTCCTCAGGACAGAAGGAGAGTTACAATCGCTTTATTTCAATGTTTTACAAAAAGTGTAACAATCATCCGATTTATGCAAAGTACACACTTAATTTTCAATAACTTGTTGCCAGCAAGAATCTAACTACATAATACCCTTCTCGTAGAAGCTCTTGTCCTTATTGGCAAAAACTCAGACAACCGATTTTACAAAGCCTCTATTGAGGCCAATTTTTTACTCGCAAGAGCATTGCCAATAGACAAGAACAGTCGCTTGGTGCCAGGTTCGGACTGCAGGGTGGATGCATAAGAACTTCCTATCCAAGCTCCATGAGCTTCTGGCGTACCATCAAAGATGTGGGGAGCCTGTTGTTGTATTGAAATGTCTCGTTATCTTCTATTCACCAATGCTGGCCGTTTCTGTTCCATCCCTTGCTTCAAACGGTCGAGTTGCTCACAGTAGGCAGCAGAATTGAGCGGGATAAAAATCGCTCCAACTACTGTTGTGTAAAACGAACCGAAAGATTATCGGCCCAATATACATCTCAAATTTTCTTTGTCCCTTTCGACGTGTATTTCCCTTTAAAGGTAGTAATAATTACAAAAAAAAAATCCTTTTAGAGCTCTATACTTTAAACAAAGGCGGGAAAGGAGAAATTACTTTTTCTCTAACCTATTTATATGGCATCAAGCTGGTCAACCTAAAATTCTCTCATTTCTCATCAACAATTATATATTTTCTAAAACTGTTCACATATATATTGGACTATTTAGAAGGGAACGTCTAAGTATAAAGTGATTATTAGTGTGTTTGTGTACTATTGAAAGAACCAAAGTAACCATGAATGTTTGCTCGGGAGTTAAAAGTGTAATTCCTTGTTGGAATCGGAGTAAAATTTAGTATCGACATCGAAGTCATTCTAAGCGTATATATCCTTGCTAGAGAAGAAGAAAGATTGGTGTTTATTTCCTTCCTTATTCGGCTGCTTGCAGTTGATTTAATAAAACGTCATGACAGCTAAGCTTCTCTTCCCATAAACATTCTTCAAAATCTCAGCATTACCACGTTTATTTTCGGTTTCTTTTATTTTTACTCATCACTGGACAAAAGCTTTAAACCAAGTAGAGAAACAAGAACCACCTGTGCAATAACTGAAAAATGTTTTGGTGCAAATAATCTTTTTTGGTCCGCTAGAGGCGCTGTTTAGTTATTATTTGTAAAGATAAATAGGATTAGTGACGTTATTCAATAAATTTTACTTTTTAGAAAATGTTCCCATGATAATAAATAAATAATTTAAACAAATTATCGACATTTGACAATTTTCATTTATTTCCCAAGTGCCTTACTATTAATGATGTTTTTATTTAGTACTTATTAACTTGGTTATCTCTTGTATCACTATTTAGTATTTACTGAATCTATTTGGAATGTATGTATATTTAAACAGTATACGATCATATCATGTATCGCGAACTACTGGTATAATAGCGTATTTAAGGTCAAATTACCCTGGAAAAATTCTTTATATATAGTCTGTAAGAGAAACTTCGAGTACACCCCTAATCAAATTTCATGGGAAGACTTGATAACAGAAACATTGATCAAAAATATACATTGGAAAACAATCGGAACGAGTAGACTCCTTCAAGAAAACATGGTGATCATAATTCACTTATCTAAGGTGATACGAAGGAATACACCCTGCAATAGCGTCAACCCGATCAATGATCTTATTTATTTATTTATTATCTAAGTCCATAAACGTGGCTATTAATTTTCCAAATCATTCTATTCTATCAAAAAAAAATTGCATAGGCAAAGTCCAATACAAATACTTAGGCTACAAAGAAATAGATGAAGACGAATTAATATATTATAATATTATATTAAATTACCTGTAGAAAAGTAAAAACTATATGCAGATTGCCAATTACAAAATTTCGCTACCACTTTCTAGGATATATTTTATACATCTCTACCTATGATTTTGTGGAAAGGATGGGCATATATGTATATATATGTTGATATTTACATATTTTCTTGAAATGATGTAGAAGCAAGCACATTATTTATTTGCAAATACTTTTAATAATAATAAATAGATGTACATAGGCCCCTATCAGTGAGTAAAAGAAGGCTATGCATACATATGTCATGATTAATGAAGGTTACATCTAAATCTCCTGAAATAACTAGATATGCCAAAAATTGTCTTTCCCCCTTTGAACATTGTAAATAGTGGTTGCTTCCTCATGATCGTAATTTATCTCTTAAAAGCTAAATTACTTATGTATGTATTAAAGCAATCTCTAGGACTCATGTCATAAATCCACAAAATTTGTTAGAGGATATTATATATAGAGGAGACGGAAAAAAAAAAGTTATAAATTGTGTTAGGACTCAATTATTCCAAGCTCCAAATTTGACTCAAACCTGGCTAACGCAAAAGTATCCCATGTATTTTGTTGTCAGCTGTTGATTCCCTCCTTGGAATTGATACATTCTGACTATTTCATTATTTATTCTTAAAAAACGAAGTAATAAGTTATATAACTACACATATGCTCAGTTTCCAATTAGATAGGAATACAATTTTTTGTTGATATCTCGATGTATAGATGGTTGCGTTTTATACAATAAAGGTAATGACGTGAAAACTGTACACCAAGTGGCAAAACAAAGACCACGTGATCAATATTTGTCCTAATTTAGTTGGCTACTCTTTTGTTGGCTAGGAGCGTTGAGCATATTTGAATATTACTCTATTACTAGAGTAACATAAAATATCACTTTGAACACGTGCAAGAATTTTTATAGTTACAATCTGACAAGGATTTTGTATTTTCTAAAGCTGTTGTATTTATTTTTTCATTCTTTAAGAGACAACATCTAAATGAGTACCTAGTGTGTGTGTTCATGTAAGACGGAGAGTAATTTTAAGGGCTTGCTCTGGATTTATACCTATGTGTTAGTCCTTGTTGGACTCAGACTAGAATTTAGGATCGCCCACGCTCTAGTTCCTCCCTATATCTTTGTATATATAAAATGGGGTTTATGTATATTTCCTAATCTAATAAAAAGCCATTGCAGCTAGACACTTGTTGCAACTGACCCCTTGGTACTCAGCATTACAATATCTCAAATTTATCCTCACTATGTGAGTCTTGAACTTTGATAAAATTATATTAAATTATATATTCAAACCTATACTATTAATGAAAAAGTTGGTTTATTTATGTAAGAAATAAAAATATAGTCAGATTAATCAAATCTTGCAGTCGTATTGCATTAAGCTTCTGTAAAGGGTGTACTGTTCATAGTATAGCCTGATGTATATTATATACATATTTTGATAAAATAAATACCAATGTATTCATCTTAATAAAATCTTGCAGCCATTTTGTATATAGTATCGACCGTGTGTAGCTAAGGATCAGCCAGGTAGCACTCTAGATACTGAAGTACACACTCGCTTCTAACTCATAACAGAATATTTATTTCTATTATTGTTCTTTCATTCTTCAAGAGAGAACATCTATAATCTACGTATTGAGTAACTACGTGTGAGTGTGTTCATGACAAACGGTGAGTAACACTGAGGATTTCTATAGTAATTAATAGCGATGTAAATCGTGCGTAATTTTTTAGCTCAATCGGTTTTTTTTTTGGAGTTGATAATCTGAAGAACTTATTCACTTTTTCTTAGCTGTAGTACCTATTATTTAACTCCCGAGTTGTAAACTTATTTTCAACTAAATTTAAAATCTGATTGAAAACTACATTATGAAAAAAACTACTTTTTCTGTTCAAAAATAGTTTTTATCTCAATCTTGAAGAATAGAGACACAAACTACATTATAGTGTATAACTGGCAAAGGTTTACCCGGTGTTGCCCGGACGAAGAAGGGAGCAAGAAATCACCTTAACAATGGGCATTTATTCATTATGTTTAGATCCCTTCGGTAGAGGAGAGTATTATAATATATGTATTACTAGCAAAGGATGGCATTTCTTCTAATAATTTGAAAATTGACGTTTGATGAAAAAGTTATTGAAAAAATGAAAAAGAAAAAATATTCAGAAAAAAACAAATATTTCAGTAAAACATCTTTATTAATGTGTCATATTTATACGCAAACGAATCTGTAGACAAATTTCCTCAAACTTTATATATCTACGAATCCAATATTTAATTGATAATCCATTATTTGCACCTGAAAAAAAAAAAAAACTGAAATTTTTACTGATTTGACTTTTTGATTGATAACTCAACCTCTTATATAGTCTTCCTGAGCTCAAAAAATTATTTTTTTGTTGGGGGTGTTTGAAAAAGAACCCCTAAATGACTACTTGGCACTGACGTCTTAGCCTGACCAAGGCTCAAAAGAGGCACCAATTCAAAATGTCAGCCACGTATATTCGACGTTGTAGGCACCCATAAACTCTAATATATGTTATTGTATAATTGATTTGTAATCTTAATACTTTAGTTTATATAATATTTCAAGAAATAGGGATAGTTGCAACCGTTCCGTGTTTCAACTGTCCCCATTCTTCCTACACACAAAATATGTACAAATCTAACAAAATGTCGTTGAGATCCATCGCATCGTTTTAATGGCTCTCTTGAATAATGTATAATTTACGACATCATAATTAAATTGTACGATCATTTCTTCTAAATATCAATGGGATATTAAATTACAAAAAAAGAAAAATTATATTCCTAAAAAGTGATATATAAAAGGTACAAAATTTAATAGATATAAAAAATATACATATTACACGTAATTTGCCAAGAAAATTCCAAAATCAACTAAAGGAGTAGTATTGTGACTTTGTACTGGGGATACGTTACAAGTTTGTGTTTTTGGAATCGGTTAGACACGGATAATAGTGCTTCGGTCTAGGTTATAACTATAAATTTGCAGTAGTATTTCAATACCCATAAGTAGCTATATAGCTTTAATTAAAAAGAGCTTTCATAAATACAAAATAATGCACTAACGGGGGCATTGGTTAAAAAAATATGAAAATTTAAGATCTCACCCTTTTTGTATACAGAATAACAGGGGCATCTGTAGTCAATCAAGGATTTTTGCCTTGTACCCCAGAAAATTAATTTTTGAAAGTAAAAAAAAATAAAAGCCATGCAATAATTTTCTTTTAAAAGAAAATATATAATCCTGCCAAGGGGATATTTTATGTTCCCAAACTGTTATCATTATAATTTTAGCTTCAATTATTCTTGCTTTATTTCATTGGAAATGTTCATTACAATCAGAAGGGGTTAGTTATTTTTTTAGTTATGTTTCATTGAAAGAGCCAGGGAAATAGGATATACTCGGACTCGAAGTAAAATTGAGGATCGACTCCTGACATTGATGTAAATGCTTTAAACAATCATTTTCATAGATTAAAATAATATTGTAACCAAAGAGGGACCGTTTTTTTTTTGGTAGTTTCTACTTGAATGTATGTTTTTATTTTCCAAAGTTGTTATCGTTATTCTTATAATTTTGAAGAGAGTACAAATAACTTATAAGTATAAAGTAATCGCTAGTGCATGAAAGACGAAGAGTAAATCTGATGATTTTTGTGGAGTTATTAGTGTAAGCGTCCTTGTTAGACTCGGAGTAGAATTGAGGATCGATATTGGAGTAATTCATGCACATACCATACCTAGAGACGGACTGGATTTTGTGCTTACTTTCTTCATCTCAAAGCTGCTTGCAGCTACTTTAATGAAATATTATCACAGCTATGCTGCTCTCTTCCTAAACATTATTCAAACTGTCACGATTGCCAAATTGATTTCGATTGATTTTATTTTTACATACCGCAAAGTCATGTTACTGGATATAGGGGTATTTTTTAAATTGATGTTCTGGGTACGAGTCCACGGGTACGGGAATTACCCAAACCACTCCCAATATATGAAGATAATATTCTCTTAATTTTATTATACACATGTATATTGTAAAAAAACTGTTGCCTGACAAATGATGACTCACTCTACTTGATTCATCCTTGAAACATGTCATAACTCAATGCTTTTATTAGATAATAAATATAAGTTAATATATATTAAAAATAAAAAGATATCTTTGAACACAATGAATAGAAAATATTTATGATCTATAGAGATATCACAATTTTTTTAGTGGTAGTACCCGGCATTGTCCAGATGTATTATGCGTTGGCGAACAGTCCAAACTATGTTTTATTTATATACCCCAAGATATGTTCAGGGTTAATTTACGTTTTTCATGGGCACATTCACACGTAATTACTCAATATATAGATGTTCTCTCCTCTGGAATGAAATAATAATGATAACAGCTGGAGAAGAAGGAAAACAAACTATCATCAACTCATATTTTGTAGAACTCTATAATACATCGAATTCCTTCCCTTTTTTTAATATGACGACACGCTCGTTGCTACACAAAAACACTAACGAGATTTCATTAATATGACTATACGTAAGATAAATTTAATTGGAAAATTCAATTCAGATTACATATAAAGAGAAAAACAATCATAGCTTAATTAATATAGATTATCCTCTTTCAAAGAATTGTGTTTGCGCAGGCTATAATCAATATCGAAGTTTTATACGAGTTTATCTCAATAATAAAAAAATTACACTGTATTTTTTATGAACTTGTGATGTTTCAGTTTTTTTTTCCTTTAAAGTGTTCTGAACCTGTTATAAGTGCAAACCTAAATGAAGGGCTGTAAAATGGTACAAAAAAGCTATGCGTATTTTTACGTACTCAAAATAGCATGGGTTATAATTGAATTTGTCAAAGACTGATGATGTGGTAGGGAAAAAGGGGAGTTGGCTCACTACAAAGAAGAGAATTGGAGAAAAATTCCAAAAAGAACCCCTGACTAAAGTCACATAAATTAATATTTTATATAATGTGCTTCTTGTATTTTATAATATGAGCTTTAGCCGACTATAAAAACCACATCAATGACTACAACAATAGCTAAAACAACTAGTATATCAACAACAGCTAAAACAAATACTATATAAACAACAGCGGAAACAACTACAACATCAACAACAACGACAGCTCCTACCACTAAATCATCAAAAACAGCTCCTACTACAACAACAAATATATCAACAATAGCTCGTTGTTAAAAATGAGGCCTAAACTCATTTTTTATTCAGTATTGAGTTGTATAAAATATGAGTTGACCTAAACACAACCCTGATTTTATTCATTGTAACCTAGCGTTTTCATACAATTCTTTAAATATATACTCTCTTACTATTTATTTTTTTAAATGACGCGCACACTTGATTCTGTTCTTTATTATTTTTAGATCCAGTATCTACACAGTCTTAATATACACTCAAAAATGACTGTTCGTAGATGTATAGAAATATATAGAAGCAAATAAATTTTGCTCTATTAATATATGTAAATAATGGCAAACTATTCTCGTGTATAAAATATACTTAAAGTTTTAATGAAATAATTTAATTCTGATATGAACCAATTAGAGTGATAGCCCAGAACGGACCATAAAGATAAATCCAATTCTTAACCCTCCATTTGAGAGCATCTTTTTTATAACGCAGTTAGTCAACTAGATAAAAAAGAACCCCAAAAATAAAACTAATCTACTTATATGACAAACAGTTGAACGATTATAATAATTACGTCGATTTAATTTTGTATCATTTTTATTACTATTTTATCCCTTTTACAGTCGTAATTATCAATTAAAATCCTAAAAATGCATCAATAAGACATTGGGAAAAATAATCCTTATATTGAAATAATTTTAACAACATGACTTTGGGGTTTCAACGAGATATAATTTGTTATGCTTATATTAAAATTTTTTAATTATTGTAACCGAATTTTGGGAATTCTATTAGAATCAGATTAAATGAAGTTGTGTAATATCATATTGAAAAGTAGATTAATATATAAAATTTAAAGGAAGAACTGATAGACAACACAATTAACTTAATTCATTAACCCTTCAAATTAAAAATGGCTAAATTTAAAAATATATAATAAGTCAGGCATCATGAATAAAGAATTGCCTTTAATCATATTTAATATTTCAGGAGCATACTGAAAACGTATTGGCATAAAATATAGATTGAAAGCAAGAAAAAAGGGTTTTATAAATCTTGGGGTGTATTATATCCCAGTTCCCTAACGAAGGTGTAAGAAAATTGAGCTTCATTCAGGTCAGTTGCAAACGACTGGAGTCCAATTCAGTAAGTCGCCTGTGAGGTTATATCGGTCCAGGTTTCCCAATAATAGTAGAGAAGGTCAGAAATAGTTGCTACAATTATTGCCTTTGGCTCCATTACTCAAACTGGTCTGACTAAATTTTCTTCTTAGGAGGAGTAAATTTGACCCAATCATCTTCTTTCTTCTTCTTTTTTTTGAATCCATTATCCGATTTGAAATGTTTCACTTGAAACAATAAGTTATGGAAGTTGATGACAAAAATTATTTGCCTTAGGGACGGGACTACAGTTCCTCCAAGGCTACCCACCTGTAAACGCCCCTGTAATTTAAATCTATTTAAAGATTTAACTACTCAATCATTTTATCTACATATTGCTTTTAAATGTAACTCATCAAATCTTGCAAGTATCCCCCTATTCCGGGCATTAGGACTATCAAATACTTATTACGTCATTCATTAGAGATCGTCGAAAATCAAAAAGGGGTGCTGGAAAATATGTAATAACGTGAATGATATTTTAAAGGAAATTTCATTTCGATGAAATGTATTTTAGAGGTCCCCAAATTGAGTTGAAACTTTATTCATACAAATTTTGCGGATTTTTGAATATCTTTTTCCATTATGATTACCAATTATTATCGCAAATTTGATTTATGGAGAGATTTGACTAATATTTATAACCAACAATAATAAAATGGTTCAAGTTTGGCTCTTGTCTAAAACAAATTATAAATCCCGGAAATCTAATTTTGTATTTTCTGTTAAATACTGTGTTTTGTTTTTCCGTTTTTATCCATCAAGAGCAAAACATTTTAATTTTTTCTGATATATTTATTAATCATAGTAAATACCTATTAAATAGTTAATGGTCTTCATCACAATATACATTTATAATAAAAACAGTTTAAAAGGGAACTCTCTCCAACCCACGCCTTGTACATCATATCTTACACAAATTATTATTTAACAATACACAACTTGAATCATTTGCGTGTTGTAACAATTGGAACAAGTTTATTAAACCCTCTCAAAGTGAGCCACCCTATTTAGCATTCCTTCAACATTCATACATTCTTGTGCACTTGTAATTCGTGAACATAAAAACAATCATAAAATCAAGAAAATGAGAAAAAAATTTACTTCATATATACATTCATGACAATATTTCATGGACATATTTGGGCCAAAAATATATCAATTTCTGAGTATTTTATTGTGCAAATAAACTTTTGCTTGTTTACACTCATATTCCAACACATCCAAAGAGATACTAAGAATAATTTGTTTGATATAAATTCCCTTTAGTAGCATTCATATGCTTTCAACATAACACCCTTAGGTCAAGGTCATAAAAGTTCTCTAAAATATATACAGAACCGTCCGTAGGAACTAAAACTTAAAAACTTTTTGTTTTTACACGAAAATTTATATATAAAATTTAATTTTTTGTGAATAGCTGTGAATTTTTGAAAAAAATTTCAAAAAAAAATTAATATTTGGAATTTTTATAATAACTGTAAAAACAAATTAAAATATGTTTACCAAGTTTTGTAGAATAAATCTTATAATATCTTTATAACTTCTTATATTAGAAGTTTTTTTTTACAAAATTTTGTGAACAGATTTTAATTTGTTTTTACAGTTATTATAGAAAAAAAGTTATTATTATCTTGACGTATATGTATACAAAAATATATTGCAATTGAACAACAAAGAAAAATATAAGGAATTTTTGTTCAAATAATATATGAAATTAAATTTTTTAATTTGTTATGCAAAAATTATATTTTTAAAATTTTTTTCAAAATAATTTAAGTTTTCAATTTTTTCCTTAAAATTTTGATATTTTTGAAAACCCCTCCCCAATATATTCCTATGGACGCCCCTGATATATAATTGTATTTTTTATATGCTCTTCATCAGTTTTTTTTTTTTTTTTGTTATTGCTTTTACGTTAATTTTTTGGTTTGTTCTCTTTTTTCTATTTTGTTTCTTTGTAAAAATTTGAAACATATGAGTGCTAATAAAGGCACCATAAATCTAAATCAAATCATCAAACCAACTCCTTCACAGACAACTCTCTAAGTAAATGAGTCAAAGATGTTTACTGTGCGTGCTGGTTTTGTCATACAATTTCCCCTGATTTTTTACAAATAATTACCAAAGAATTATCTCAGTTTTGTTGTTTCAAATAATCATTTCGTATCAACTTTATCGTAATACAACCCTGGGGCATACACTTCAAGAAAATTCTGATGAATTCATGCAAATACTCTTACCTGATTTAGCTTTAAAAGTACATCTGCACTTCTGAACTTGCTAAAGTAGACCGAGTCAAAATTGTTACATGTGATAAAAATCGGCTCTACCAATTCGTTTCGACGACTAAGTCCTATATCAATGATTTATAACTCCTCTTTTCTTTTCTTTTTGACTTGCCTACCTTGCTGTTATATTTTTCTCCAGTCTGAAGATACGGTTTTATATTGAATTTAATTTAGAAATTCTAAAAATTAAATAAAGTATTTTTTTTTTTCATTTATATGTCTCATCCAATATTTTTTTATTGAAGACTAAAAGGGAGAAAAGGAGTTCTAGGTTCCAATTGAAATTAACTAATTAAAACTCAAGAATGCCCAAGAATAAAGGAAGGGAGTTATCGTAACCGAGGGAAGAATGAAAACGAAGGTCTCAAATGAGAATTAGACTTCCGAAAAGACCGACAAAGGTACGCACAAGTAACTAAAATGAAGGGAAACTGTCGTCTCGAAGCGATGTGCTTTCATGATGTGAAAACTATTAAGATACAAAGGCGGATGTCATTCTCGAGTATTCAACAGAGAAGGCTCACAACTTAAAATCCTATGGCAAATTTCCTGAAACAGCTTAAATCAATAAAACAGTCAGTTTTGGCGAACAGGGCATCGACGATGAAATTGAATTTGATGTCGTCGATAGTTTTGAGGAAGAGATCAACGAAATTGACGGCATTTGAATAGAAAAAAAAACACAATATAACATTTTGTACACATTTTTTTATTATTTTTCATAAATATATTTAGCCACTTAATTTATTTCCTAAAGAAGTGATAAGTTGGAGAAAACCCTAATAAAACATTGGGTGTTAAAAAAATGCTAATAAAGGCAAAAAAAAAAACGAAATTGATGATAATTCGTCAGAATATAAAATGGTATTTCGACTTAATTTTGAGAAAATACGTCCGAGCTTGTTTGTGTGTTGACTGGCCAATTATATCGTTTTCTTTTTCTAAGACGATAACCAACTTGATGACTCGTTGTTAACATTTCCAATAGCCATTTTAGGAGCAAACATTACCAATTCGTCATCATTATACATCATGTTACAAGTATTATAAAATTGTATGGCAACTTTATGACCTTCCTTCAGAGTGTGCTTAAGCAATAATGCATTATAGCGAGAAAAAAAAACACAGCATCGTCTCTTAAAATTTAAAATTAAATTAATTAACCTTAAGTATCAATTGTAGCCTCTAAAACGTCAAAATGAGATAAAAGGGCTTGGACAACTTATGACATTGGAACAAATCAAGGACTTTACGTTTCTTCGAGTTAATCACGAAACTGACTTTGATTCATTTTTGATTATGCACTAGATACAGTCAATGTTTTTTTAAAGTAACTGCAATTATAATGATTCCATGGACATCATGTCATCATCATTAAAATGATCTACCCTCTCAGTCACTTTGTTACAGCTATGTTCATGTGGCAACATTTAGTGTCTTTTTATATAAACTTCATTACCTCATCTTTTTCATCCAAATGACTACCCCATAACTTTTGAAGGTCATTAGGATATAATGGATAAAACAAAACAAAAGATGGATGCTACATAAATCGTGATCCCTCCATGGACCTAAACAAAAAGATATCTTTATTGCATATTTTAACCTTCCCTCCGAGATGAGTAGGAAATAAGACCAAAAAATAACCAGTTGTTAACAAATGTTGAATTATTATTTATATAGTTGTAAAAAAAATTGTTAGTATGTTTGAAAAAACAACAGAAAAGTAACTAAGTCATCCTGACAAGTTCAAAAATGTTTCGAAAGAGAGCAACTTAGTTTTTCTGAGGTTTTATTATATTAGCTCCAATCAGCTGTGACAAGAAGGAAATAACCCCATTCCGTTTCAAGCAAGGATATTAACAGAAACTACTGAGTGGTTCATTAAAAATCTTAACCATGTGAATTTTAAACGTCAACAAGATAAAATTTATTAATTAACGAGGGAATTTCAACAAAATTTATACTATAAATAGTTGTATGTCAGAGGTCCCTTAGTCATTAATGCAGCCGCCTTTAGCAGCAATTATAGGTTCCAGGGGGCAGGGAAAGGCAAGGCACCCACTAGAGAGGAAGTCCTCTGTCATGGTATCCCAATGCTGTCTGACATTGGCTTTGAAAACCTCGATTAGTGTGCATCAACACCCCCAAGTAAAAATATTGCCTTGGCGGTATGATTAAAATGTTCCACACATTGTATGAAATATTTAAAAAGTTCGAATAAATTTATGAGGTAAAACACTTATTCTATACCACCATAAAGAAATAAAAACATTTTTAAAATCAGGGGGTCTGATGTTCCCTAGTCTTGGTGTTTGGATGACAGACACTGTAGGCCTTCGCCTTGACATGCCCCCAAAAGGTGGTGAAGCCGAGGAGGTTGGCATCAGGGCTATAGAGGGACAAAATTGTTAAAAAAAGAATTAAAAAAAACACAGGCTTGCATTGGAAGAGATTTGTTTCTTTTATTGCTGATGTCAAAAGTGGCATTTCCACCCACACAAGGCTCTTTCCACAACTTTTTTTAAAGCTCTCTGGACAGTTTGGTGGCAAACCCCAAGATCTCTTGCATGGGTCCTCATGGACTTAAAGCAATTGGACTGGGCTGGTTTCTTAAACTCGTACCTGATCTAGTTTGGCCTTTTTGCCTTCCTCTCCGACGTTTTGGACTTGCTGATGGGATAAACGGTGATCCTGGAGACGGCCAACTGCATGAATGCGCAAATGAAAATTTGTCAATCATGTTCAAATGTCATTTTCTCCATATGTATCTACGCTAGAGAGCTCAGATTTGTTTTGATATTCCAGTGTTGCATCATTGTGCATCATAAAACACCGAGCTTTTCGAAAAATAAACTGTCAGTCAGATACATTTGATCTAAAAAATTTCAAATTCTATCCAACAACTTTAAAAATGTAGATTTTTAAAAAGAATGAAAAATCTTTCATTTTGTTCGATTTTCAAAAATATAAAAACACTTTCTTGCTATATAAAAAGCGTGGGTTCTATTTATATTTTTGAAATAACAAAAAATATGAAAACACACTAAGAGGTCATTTAAAAAATTAACACTAGAAATGAAAAAAATATCCAAGCATCGATAAAAAACATTTCAGAAACAGGGTTTTGAAAAATTACACCATAATTATGATATCCTGCCGACTCATTGTTGTATCTAAAGAAAGATACATTTAATTTTATTATATATGAGATTTTATGAAAGTTTTTAGTATATTAACAATAAAGAATCAAATGATTTAAAAAAATCTAAAGATATTAAATGTATATAATGTCAATAAAATAACATACATTCGTTATCAGGGTAAAAAAATCGTGTATTTATTTAAAAAAAAGTATATCCCTAATAATTGTCGCTAACCTTTGGATGATAATTGATAGAACTATTGAGCTGAGTACTTATTGAATTTGCAAATGTAAATTAGTTGGAAAAGTTATTTTATGACAGTTTAATAGACGAACAAGCAAAGCCAGCTTGACTTTGTTAAGGGTATATAAGGAATACTTTGTAAAAATAACAACAAAAACATGCTTAACCCTTAAGTTATTTCTAGAATGTTTCCGTTTATATCTATCGAAAATATAAAAGTGTATTCTTTAAAAAAAAATACAGGATCAACTGTCCATTATTAAGAATGATATATGCATTGTGCCGAAGAATATATTAAGAAGGTCCTACCTTCTCCCCTCATTGAGTACGCCGTCCCTCAAAATATTCAACGCAAAGGACAGAAAAAAAATATATATTATAATACTGGGTGGTCCATAAAATATTGCCATTTTCTAATTCAATAATTAATGTAGGTTAAGGGATTCATACTTCAATATATTAAAGCAGAAACCAAGATACAAAAAAAAAAAAAAAAAAAAAATCTAGCTTATGAAAAAGTCGAGAAAATGACTCTTGAACGTGATCGACAAATTTCCATTTCTGCACTCAAAGCAGTTGGGCATCTCCAGGACTACCGTCTACGCCGTCAGCAAGCCCAAACGTAGGAGAGAGAGAATGGCTCTATCAAAAACGCCAAACTGGACCACAAGTCCATGATGGCCCCTGCAAGAAATCCTTGTGTTTCAAACCAGACTGTCCATAGATCTATCAAAAAGAGCCTTGTGAGGTTGTGGAGCCATTAGCAACGAAATAAACCATCTCTTCTGTTGCAAGACTATTTTAAGTTTTTTGAACATTTTTTTGACACCTTTGGCCCCCAACAGCCCTAAAACCAACCTCCTTAACTACACCTTTCGGGTATAGTCGAGGGGAAGTCCTGCAGTGTCCTTCATTCAAACGCCAAGGCCCTTCAAACCACTTTCAGCAAACTCTGGGACGCCATGACAGAGGAATACATCCCTTGTGGGTGCCAGGCCTTCCAGCGCCACCTTGAAACCATCATTGCTGCTAAGAGCAGCTACATGAATGATTCAGAGAGCTCTGACATACAGCTATTTATTAATTTAATTTTGTTGAATTTTTATAATTTGATTACTAAATTATATCTTGTTGAAGGTTAAAATTCAAAGTGTTCAGATTTTTATGTGATATTCGCTCATATACAAAATCAAAGGTGTATCAAATTTTTCTTTGTAACCGGTTGTGGTTTTTTTAAATTGGCAATCTAAAAGGCTTCTTTTATTTTCTACAGCAATTATCTTTATTTTAATTTTGGGATCCTAATCTGGTGATTGGGAGGCCAAGAGTTCGCCAAAAACTCTAGAATGGAACTAATAGTTCTCCATCTTTACTGTCACAGGTAGCATTTTGAATGACACTCCCAGCTCTCTTTAATACGCCTTGATACAGTATACATTAGTATATTTGGCCATCTCTGTTATGGAGAGATCTGGTTCCTATTTAAAGGAAAATTGACTACAGCTGGTGTAGTCAATTTTCTTGGAAAATCGCTTCTGGGGGCATTTCTGAGATCCTCATCCTTATCTAAGCGATCCTTGACACTGTAAACTGTTGCCTTTGGGCCTTATTTTCCCTCAATAACTGCTTTTGGGGACATTCTTGTAGAAAACAAGACTGCAATTATTCCCCCGTTGTCAAATATATTGTTCGATGTGCCAAGTTATTAAGTTCTAAAAATGTCTCAAATCTTATACACGACCGGTATGGGTACTATTTATGATCCTTTGAATATTCATCCTCTTTTCGTTCTATTGACCATTGCAAATTCAAATGGGCATGCCTCCTCTATGTATAGGCCTATATTTACATCTCCCCCTCCTAAGATACATATTATTGAAGTTATAAATGTATCTTCGAAAGAAGTCGAAAAAAGTAATGATTTTACTTGTTCTCAATAGACCATGATTTTCCCATTCTAAATCATAGCTCCGTATTACATAATTTGGAACTGATGAGAATCCTTCTTTTCTGTGCTTCTTGAAATTATCCAATGGCATTTACTTGTAGGTTCAAAAAAATAATTACAATAACAAAAAACAGTGTTTAAATGTCAGAGCCTCAAAAATATTACATTATATTAATATGTATATTAAATCATTATTTTTAGAGATCCAAAACACTCCGTACCAAATTATAATGCATTTTTTTCAGGAAAGTAAGTAAGGTCAAACTTGATCTAATGGGCACTTGTTTTAAGCGATTCACCGCAGCATGTGGCCATATCCGGGTTTTCAAATTTAAAATAGTTAAAAAATAATAATATGATGTAAGAGGTGATCCTCAATAAGTGGTCGCTTTTTCAGTTTATCTTCACTGACTGCTTAATATAGGTGTGATTGTTCAGATAAAATTATTCAGTGTTGAAATGTGTTGACAAAAAGGCATGTGCACAGAGTGGTTTTAGAGGATTTAATGTGGTAATTTTCTCCGGCATATGCTTTATTATGAAAAACTACTGATAATAAACATTTGTTAAACATACAAAATACTTCGAACCATTATGCCTCTCACAAACAAACTAGACACATTTTATAGCTTCAAACAATAAATATATGTTGTTTTTAGAATTCACTAACATCTAAATCTAGCATACTAAATATACGTTGCACGCGAAATTAGAAAAGTAACCTTACTTTTTGAACACACCTCGTATAGTAGCAAAAGATCATAATGCACCGTAAAAAAAATAAGAACTTAATAGGTGTATTTAAAAAGGAGTATTTACTAATTGATTGTTATTCAATTTTAATAGATGAATCATTATGAGGTAAGATATGCTTAAATCCGTGTAATCTACTGCAAACGCTTCTATGATAACTTTTAAAACTACATTTTTTACATTTTATGTATTAAATTTACCTGACCAAGTTTACAAATGACGTCACTAGAAATAGAAAGAGTTACTTATTAAATTGGTAGTGTTTCCCCTGAAATTTTCTCGTTGCCTAATCTTCTTGTAATAACATTGGCGAATTCTTCAAAGGGAAGAAAAATTGCATACCTCATTTGTGGTAACATAAAAAATGACATCTTACGACTGAAAATATAAAATTAAGCCAACTTACAACTTTGGTCCGGATAATTTCTGAAAAAACATCCTTTTTAGACTTTTTAATTGAAATTTTTGAACACTATATAGACAGTAACTCTGTCAGTGTTTTGGTTCCTTCAGGAACCAAAGCCCATTGAAAATTTATTCAAAACGATGATTAATTAACTTTTCGTTTTAGCAAAAGTAAATATAATAAAAATAAATCATAAAGAACGCACGTCCAAGGTCTACCATGATGTATTTTTGAAGAATATGTTATATGTACATAATTGATTTGTGAAGGTAGAATTGAAGTCTGCTTTTATAATAGGATTCATAAATAGATGGTTATCTCAAGTAGGATGTCCTTTTGTTTTTTAGTATTATCATCTGAGTGAGCAGAAGGGTTAATTGCAAAAAAAAACTTTAAAAAAACAACAAAATACCGAATCAATGAACAAATCCTTGAGTATTTTTCTATGTGTGTGTTTTTAATTATAACAAATGCAGTTTAATAATGATGATGCAATGGATTTTCTAATAAACAAAATGGAGGCCTTCAGCTGTAGTCATATACACTTTGCCAAGAAAACTAAGAATATATTTGTCATCAAGTAATTAACTTTTACAAAAATGACTATAGGATTAATTTTTTTCCCAACTTAGTTAGTTACAAGAACTATTTTTTTCTGTTAGGGGGCTCTGAGTGTACTTGAATATTATAGTGCTGATATGCGGAGGAGATAATATTTTTTACGGGAAACTTCAATTTTGCCCGGATATTAATAACCATAAATAAAAGTAAAAACATCCACTAGTATATAAAAAAAATGAAAGTGGTCACCTTGACAATTTGAAGAATGTTTTGGAGGAGAACAGCTGAGCTCTCATGGATTTTATGAAAATTACCTGAAAAATCAATAATTCATAGGCTATCAAGTTTCTTGGAGTTGTGTAGTCTTTTGTAGATAATTTTCTCTTTTTACCTAATTGAAAAAAATAACATTCAGTATCACAAATTATCATTAAAATATCAGCTTAAAAAAGAGTGATACGTAAAATATTTGTAACTTTTACTAAAATAGAGGTATTCCATGCTGCTGCCTGATCCCACATATGTATTTAAAGTAAACAAATTAAAAAACTTTACGGCATTCCTCAGTTTAGATATGATGTCATTTTGATTCATTTTAACATTTTTTTCACCTATCCATAACCCAATCAGTTTTATTTTTCCAGTGGTCTTGAAAAGACGCCATTTTTTTGAAAAATAATATTTCTTTTTTCTAGGCTGTGATTGAAGCGGATGGCAATTATAGTGAGTAAGCCTCAAGACATTCAACCTCCAATGACTTTTTTTTCATTTGAAGTAAAAATATTAAAATTTACGGATTTTAAGTTGTTTTTTGTAAGTACGAGAGAGGGCGTGGACTTCAACATCCACCCCTATACATGGCACCACGTGACTTATTTTCATATAATCATACCTTCAAACAGGCAAAAACCCTTGCTTTATTAATTTAGATTATGATTACATTATGGGCCACAGAAGAAATATGAAACCGTTTGCGTGTATCTTACTTATCATTAAATGAAGTTGGATATAGAGATATCAAACCCCTCATTAGGCCTAAAAAAGGACACATAAATAAATGGTT
The DNA here is from genome assembly GCF_016086655.4 of Lepeophtheirus salmonis. Classification (NCBI taxonomy): domain Eukaryota; kingdom Metazoa; phylum Arthropoda; class Copepoda; order Siphonostomatoida; family Caligidae; genus Lepeophtheirus; species Lepeophtheirus salmonis. Next base: position 50,286 of record NW_027294974.1, on the reverse strand, counting down.
ATTCATAGGACATACTAGTTATACAAAGTAGGTAATTGAAGGAGTTTCTATTTGTTTAGCAGGATATTTGAGACGTCTCAAAATGAAGGTTTTATATTGAGTATTGTACCTACATATTTTAGTCTATGGATGTACTTATAATGGAGCCGTAAGTTATGAACAAGATACATTCATGACTTTATTCACAGCATAAAAACGAATGAGATCCCCCCTCCTGTATATTCTTCCATGGAATGGAATTATTATTAGACTAGCTTATTAAAAAGATCTAATTTATGAGTATATCTGGAGCGTTTTTATAAAGAGAAATGATAAATTATCTAAGTACATACATACATATAAATGTAACTTCTTAAAATTTAACACTACCAAAGCTATATCGTCACGGAATTCTTTTTATGATAGTTGTATAAAAATATTTACAATGCCACTCTCAATACAAACATGGTACAATATAATATATTGTATCTGCAATGCATTAAAGATAGGACAGGTCAGTTCAGATCTTTTGACGTAAATATTAAAGTAAATTTCAGGTACTCAAATTTTCGAATACAGATTCGAAACAAAAAGGAGAAAGATACCTGTCACGAACCTTGTTAGCATTTTAGCCAAAGTTTGGACATAAATAAAACAGAACCCGGATTGGTGTTACATTTCTACTGGTTACTGCTGGTGAACATATGAATACACGAATATTAATACATTTACAAAATAAGTTAGTTACATAGATAAACTAGGAAATGTCACTTGAAGGTTATGGCTTGAAAGAAAATGACTTCAGACTTATTTTTGACTTCCACATAATTAATATGGCCACATGTCTATTATTTACATACTTTCTTGGCTAAAAATTATGAAAAAAAAATGTTATGAATGCTAATTCAGAATCCAATATCAGAACGCAATCTTCAAAGCAAATATCAGCAACTCAAAACTCTTCCGTAGGTCAATCATTTGCCAAATACGTCTATAAAAATACAAATAAAGAAAAGTAAGACTTGGTTCAAAAATTTGCTAAAGTGGGTTATGCTTATAATATCCCATTCAGTATTGCAGAAAATAGACGCATGAAAAAGCTTATTAATATGTTCAGACCATCTTATATACTACCCTCACGGCAAGCTATTTCTGGTCATTAGTTGGATAAAGTTAGTGATTTGTGCAACAACGAATTGACTGAGGAACTATATAGTCGATTTTTAATCATAATTCAAGACGGTTGATCTAACTTATATAACTAACCAATAATTGGCTCATGTCTACCATATGACGCGCAAAAAACATTCTTCTTTGAAACACTGGATAGATGGTTCCAAAAAGAAAACAGTGAGTTATTTTGCTTTAAAATCGCAAATAGAAATAGTATTCTGTAAGAAGACTTAAAATCTTTTATCTATAGTTACTTACCTTGCAATTAAAACTTTTTTTTTTAATTTCATCATATTTTTTTTTATATTTTAGGCTGTAGGATTCTCCTCAGAGATATTCAAAAAATGTTTTCTACATTTGGAAATGTATATAGTAAATTAAGAAATAGACTTGGTATCGAAAAAACAGAAAAAATAGGTAAATACAATTAATTGTTAAAAAGGAAGGCAAAAGATTGGTAGAATGTTTGTCTATGGACGTATATAAAATTATTGTATTAGAATTTAGACTGTCATTAAAATTTATTGACTACTTATGTTTTTATTTAGAAAAATATGTTATAATTTGGAAATAAGAAAAGAGTATAGGTATTTGTAATTACAGACTAAAAAAACTGTTATTGATTCATACTTAAATACGTTTGAAATATTTTTTCTCTATAATGTATATCAAGTGATTTATTCTAGACTTATAATATAACAAAAAATATTAATAAATCCTGAGTTATAAACTAAAAAATTTCGGTTCTTTTGAACAAATAATGAAAAAATAATACCTTTCCATAAGTATAGTGTTAATTTTTAATAAAAACGCTTCAAATCCTAAAAAAAATCCAAAAAAATACCACCTAGTTTTTTACATTTTTACTCGATGAGTAGGTCGGTGGGTATCTAGGAAGCTCCCCACTACAACCCTGGAATTTTAAATGCATATATACTCCAGCACAACTATAGTAACGGTATACCAAACAACACTATTTCAAACGTGTATGAGTTCCTCATGGCTACTTCTTTTGACTTTGTTTTATGTCCTGATTAACTTTATGTACGACTATCAGATATCAAATTTCTAAACTGTAAATGACCTCCATAAAAGATATATTACTCATGATATTAGAATCATTTTGACTTAGATCGATATACTCTGTGGAATTTTGAAATTTATACGTTCATATTTCCCAAAGACAAAGTTCACCTCAAGACAAAATATCGGACAATATTGTTAAAAATACACAAAACTATGAGTGATTGACCAATAAAAAAATGTCCCCCGCCCCTTTCAGATTTGGATGATTTTGAGGACATAAGCTCAAATTCATGAGTAAATAAAGTGTGCCATATTTCAGTACATAATTCTGATATTAGCTTTGCAGAACGAGAGAAAACTTTTTTACATCTTTATTATACAAAGATATCTCAATTTTGGATATATTATTTTCCATTGCATTAAAAATACGTTCCCAATTCTTTTGATATCATTTGAAAAGAGAAATTTCAGAAGACTTTGATTGTTCAGTTTTTATTACATCACTCCAAATAATCTCTCCAACATGATGATGACATGCAAACCATAAAAGAGTACCTCAGATTTTGGACTAAATTGTGATACAATTACTTATAATAGGTCCAGTATTTGATGCTGTAGTGTCGAACACACATGTTAGCAATAAACTGATAGCATTACAATTTATTTAAAAAGTCAAGAGTGGGTTCATCAATGGGCGACTCATTTTGAAGAAACACTATCAGGAGAACTTGAAAACCATGAGCATCAAGAGAACTAGAGGTAGGGATATTTCATGTCAAATCGACCAAAAAAAAACAGTCAATTGAAATCTATATCTCATAAACGACTTAGAATTATATGGTCAACTTAATTTACTCATGAATTTGAGCTTGTGTGCCAAAAATCATCCAAATATGAGTGGGTTGGATGACATGCTCTGGTCAATTAGACATGGAATAACCCGGTACGATATCCTTTTTTTTTTTGTCTCTTTTTCAAGGGGTTTTCTTTTCTATGGGTCCTAATTTAACATTGGACTTTATATTTGATATAACTGCTTTATTTTTGTCATTATTCTTTATTTCTATTGCACCTTGTGTTCGTAGCTCAATTTCTTGTTGAGTTGCTCAGGTTCTAACGTCAATTTTTCCAATACATGAGTTGCATGACAAGACATTGACGTATTTGACGTAATTTCTGATTGGGGTTAAGAAGGTAGAGCATTCGTTTGCAGAACTGTTGATCTACGATGATTGGAATATTTTCTATGCTATAAAAAGTTTTTAGCTGAATAAGAACGTGGCTGAGTTTTTTTTTTTTTTTTCATTTGCCAACCTCTTTGTGTATGCGCCACAAAAATCATGGCATAGCCTGACGGCTGGATAGATGGCGGACTCTTGTAAATGTACAATCTTCTATCTTAACAAATAATTATTTTTATATGTCATTGATGGGACCAGCAGATCTAGTTTTTGTAGTTTCTATTACAACAATTGAAAATATACTAAACTTTTAGGCTTTAATGTAAAATACTACGTATTAAATAAAAATATAATGAAATAATTTTTTTTTAATGCATCAAATTAAATGCCCAATGATTATTTTCCTTTTTGAGCTGAAAGAAGACTTTACAAACTACTACCAAATATAAAATTGTATGACGTTTTATTTTTTTGGCAAATTAAGTATATTTTTACATTATTTGCGTCAAGAGCTTTAATCTGATAACACACACATGACTAATTAATTTTGAGTAAAATACAAGAAAGTTGAGGTTTGTATGCATTAATTGGCTTAATAAAATATATCAAGTGTCTGTTGGCACTTGAAATTCGACTTGAATATTCAGTAAAAGCAGTTGTTTTCACCTCGAATCCGATTTATTAGCTTCACAAGTATACATATAGTTTGAATCCGATCTGTATTTTAGACACAATGCGCCTGTACAACAAAATTACATTTTTATATCAACCCATCTAAATGGTGGATTTTATTTATAAAGGGCCTTGAAATGAAAAACTCGGATTCTTCGAATCCTACGGTAAATGGATTAATTACTTTAGTTTATTAATGGAAGGTAATAATCAATTAGTTAAAGAATACATATCATGAACGTAATCCATACTTATTTTTCATTGAACATCCATTCTCTTGTGTTGACGAACCACATATTTTAATAAACCTTGATGGGTCTGCCTAGTCTAATAAGGATTTAAAGTACGTCTTACAAAGACCTAATCTCTCTTTATTTATTTATTTGAATTGTACTATTACTCTGCTTCAAATGGTACGTTTGTATTTTTAAAATGTATAAGTGGAGATTATCTTTAATCTGTTAGGACTTTATGAAAATCCATCCAGCCCAAGAGTTATGGGAATATAATATCCTCTATAGGTAATGGATGAAAAGAAAGGGTTGATCCCGGTATTTCTCACATTACATCTTCAAATATGGGTGTCCATTAGTAAATGAGCTATGATGAGTGTGAGGGTTTGTTTAGTAATTGGCACAGATGGGATTTGTGTAAGACTCTGAGACGAAGGCGTGAGCGAAACATATTGTATTGCTGCATTAAGACCATTGTTAATATTTGTTGTATGATTTTGGGCGGAGAAAATGAATCACTTTTATAAAGAGGAGAACCTCTTATATCGAATATATCGTCCAATCAGGGAAGATATTATGATTATATTTCAATTCGTGCCAGGGTGGTCTGAATCGTTTCCAACCTCAATGTGAAGATGGTAGAAGTACTAAAAAAAGCTAGTCCATTCTATTTAGCGTCTGATGAGAGTTACTCACACAAGCTTTGACTATTTTGGACGATTTTGGAGATGAAGTTAGGGTTTTTGTGAAAATGGAGAATATCGAGGTTCGAGCTGTCAATAAATATTTGTTTTTCAAAGTGTAACCTTTAAGTAGATTTAAACAATAGCAGATATATATAGGCTTGTTATGTTAAAATTTGAAGCGTCTAAGTCAATCCAACTCGGAGTAATTGAGCCAAAAACAAAAGGTATCTTCTCTTTAGTTATTTTGTAGAAGAAAACACCAAGTACTATTTGGACGGGTTACAGAGATGGGAGCATCACTGGGAAAATTCTGCAGAGTTACAAGGAGAGTATGTTGAAAAATAAAAAATAAATGTTTTGTATCTTTGTTAAGTTGGAAATTTTTCAGACCTCCCTCGTATTCATATATTTTATCATACATTTTTTAAATCAACTAACACCTAAGATAGACGATAATTCTTCTTTTAGAAGCAGATGTAACTACTCCCCCCCCCCCCCACCCCCCGCACGACCTACTAAATAATGAAAAAAAAGAAAAAGAGCACACGCATCAACCCCTGTATAATTAGATTTTTTCTTTTCATAGACCCCTTCTTTAGTAATAGCATTGTATCGTCCCCAAAACTATACACCAAGTTGCGACAAAGACCACATGATCAGTATGTGTCCAAACATTTGGATAGATATCATTGACTTACAAAGTGATTTGCTGGTTTTTTTGTTAATATCAATTAGTAAATCAATAAAGATAAAAAATTGTGGAAAAATAAGTTTCTTCATCAGATCAAAGATAGTTGAGATGGAGGTAAAAATAAATTGTGTGGCTGGGCTTTTTGTCGCGGGATTGAGCTATGATCGTCAACTACTCCAAAGGTTTCATTGCTAAGACTTAAAAGTAAAAGGGCAACAACAAGGCCAGAAAAACTCGAAAGTGTTGTGAAGACAACTTGGAAAATTTCTACCCACTGCCAATGTGGCCTCCATCTCCACTACACTGCAACCCTAATGACTATAGGATCTAGGGCGCCATCGAGAAGAAGCTCTGAGCACATCCTATGTGAATACCCTAAAGGCTACCACGGAGAAGGAGTAGACTGACATGTTGGAAGATACGTGAAGAAGTATGTGCCAAGAACTACCTTGGAGAAAATTGCACGTATAAGATTGTCTTGGAATCCCTTTTATATCAAAAAATAGTTACAAACCTTCGGGCTGCGTTTGGTACTTAAGGGGACCCTTGGATCCTTAAAACCGTCGCCAAAGCTTCACATACATCCAAGGAACCCCTCTACTACAAAAAAAATAGTTTCAATCCCTCAGGTTGGGTATTGAAGCCTTGTTAGTGTTAAAAATCAAATGTTGTAGACCAAATCAACGAGGTCTATGACTCACAGTCGCTAAAAAATTTAAAAATCTTATTAGATATGTTAGTTTAATATATACTTCAGTAACATTACTTCAGCACACACATATCGATATGTGGTGACAGTGGTTTTTAAGGATCCGAGGGTACCCCCAAATACCCCACTAAACCTGAGGGTTTGGAACTTTTTTTTGTTATCAGGGGGGTTCCTTGGATGTAATAGATGAATTGGCGGTGTTTTTTAGTATAAATAATATTAAGCGACTTTATAACGTGTTATTATTCATCATGAAGTTAAAACAAAATACGGGCAATTTTCCTTACTGGCAATGTGCTCCTGGGGAATCTTCCTTGGGCAATTTCCCCATGGTAGTTTTCCTAGTACCGTGAAGAATGAGATTTAATGGTGTATACAAAGCCTCGTTGTCTTATTAATTGTCCTATTAAAGAATATTGATAAAGTTGAGATTCGGAAAATTTGTTCACGATTCGCTGATTTTACATCTTTGTTTTATGGCTTTAATCGTTTCTACACAGTGTTTGGTGTTACGTCATCGTTTTATATGTCGGCCATCTTGGGAGAGGCATGAACAACGAATTTTTATATGAAAAATACACTTTTTTCATTGATATTAATGGAAATTGTGATATTTTCCGTATATTATTAAGTCAAAATATGGATCTACAAATAAAATGAATTAAAAAAACCTTACAGTCTATAAAAATCTAAATATATTTAATGTCTATAATAATTATACATATATAACACCCTAATATGTATTAAAAATATGATATTACCTCATTATAAATGATTAATTACGGATTTTTGTAATAAATTAACTATTATATTTGCAAGGATAGCCTATTTTTCTCATATTATCCCATTTTTCTCGTCCTTAATCGATCAATAAAAAAAATAATTATGTGTTATTATTTCGCCCTTCCATAGGGATTTTCAATACCTATTAATTTGATTTATGTAGTTTAATTTAAACTGTGTTTATTTCGCATTAAGTAGTATTCCATAAAGGGGTTAAGTTGTTTGTAGTCGTTTGTCTTTTTGAGAAGATTTTGTATAACTTTTCAATTGACCACATATCTTGAGAGTAATTTGATGTAGAAGAAAAATTAAAAAAGTCCCGAAATTGTCTTTTTAATCCCGTATGCCTGGTTTTTACCCCTATTTTTCAGTTTCAATTATGGACATGGTATACTTGAAGTGATATTTTTACAATATTTTAAATTTATAAAGTATTATTTATTAGGTCATTTTTAAGGTCAAATGTCCCAAAAAAGGTAAAAAGACACAAAAGATATAAGGTCAACTTCTTTAAAAAAAATATTTTGGCATTTGTTCTAGGGTACCTCATTTTTAGGGTGATTTGTTAATTTGATTTTCTGTTGTGTATTGATGCAAAAATTCTATTAGAAATGTTTCAGGCTTCAAAGTCCATATTGTTTGCCTCTTTAGCCATTTGAAAATGATTTTTTGACTAAATTATCTAATATTGAAGCAATTCCGAGGTTTAAATTTTAAAATTAAGATTCTAAATTTTTAAAAGTTGTATTAAAGGTCTTTATATTTCATTTTGAAAAAAATAAAATAAATAAATTGTAGGTCAACAAAGTACTAAGAATACTTAAACGATCATAAAACCCTATAATGACCTCTAAATTGAGTCAAATAAGTATATGTATGTATATAAGTACTAAACCAATAGAGATTACCTTTATGTAGAGAGTTAAAATGAAATGTACAAATAGTTGGATAAATGATCAAAAATATATGCACTATTTATTAATTAAGAAAAGAAATAACAAAAATAAATTTTGTAGAAAAATAATTTAATATTTTGAAGAAAGGTATCAAACTTTTATGCAAATACTATAACGAGTTTTTTTATTATTCGGTCAGTAAATTTTGAATAATTATAGATTCATGTAGAAAGATATAAATTCATTTTCCAGATAATATCCAGATAAATTATGATTAAAGTAGTTGAATGTACATAGAATGTCCGTCAGAAACCCCTTTCCATAGTATAACACAGTGAGGTTGGACTTATTAAGTATATACTTTTCGTTTAAAAGAAGTTGTATTCATCATTGGAAGTCAATTGCTCAGTGGTAACAATTTCATAATTATGAAACTTGGGCCATGATTCAGAAAGATATATTGATTCCAATTGATTTATATTCAAATTTCAAAGTCTAGGAGAAAGACAGAATGAAACAAAAGTTTCCATTTCATACTAGTTTCGACTTTGTATGACATCCCAATGAAGGACTTTTAAAATCGTATTTAATTGATTATTGAGTCACTCCTTTATTGTGTTGGTCGTGCGTTCTGGGGCATTTTCCCGCTGGCAGACACATTCCACGATCTATTTTCAGGTCCCTGCTCTGAGGGAAAGAGATTGTCCCCCAAGATTTCCAGTTACATTAGCCTGTTTATTCTCCATTCCATGCGGTGAGTTCCCCCTTTCCTCTTAGCAGAGAAACAACTGCAAAACATTATGTTTCTACGTCCATGCTTCACGTTAGCATCATATGTTTAGCTCATTTTTTAGGCGAAACGACGATCACGTGATCAATTTAGATTATGCCACTCAATTAACTTAATAAGCTTCTTCTTGTGCCTCTCTTTGTTGCCCTTGCCGTATGTTTAGTGCCATTTTCGCGGCAACTCAGTAATTTTGAATTAAAATATTTTCCTCGTTACACTTTACCTTAAACCATTTTGCCATAGGACATTTTGCCTCAGGGATATTTGGTCTTAATATATAAATAAATTATATTTATAGGTCATTTTTAGGTAAAATTGATATTCCTTTGAATTTTTTTAAACAAAATATGTAATTTGTGCTATAAAACGTATTAAATGCTTGAAAAATGATGGAATCATACACCAAATTTTAATGCATACACCAACAAAAGGTATTACGTACTAAAATTAGTATAATAAGAAAATAAATTCGTCAACAATTGCATAGAATTTATGCTAACCACTTCTCCGTTAGTAGTTATGATTGGACATGATTATTCATACTTGAAAAGACATATGGATTTATGGTCAAGCATAATATGAGACAAGAGTATAATGCATTTTATAATAATAAATATTACATCTTTGGATTTAGAAAATTCTTAGTGAAGATCATTTTTTACTAGAAATATAAAATAACAATGTATAAATCACATTTATTTATATATTAAGATGAAATATCCTTGAGGCAAAATGTTCGAAGGCGAAAAAGTTTAAGGCAAAATCCCCCACAGCACAATAGGTAAAGGCAAAATACCGGGCAGCATTTTCGTGCATGGATTTGTCCATCCTCCTTTTCGATGTTTTTCCCCTTCTCCGTGGAACAAGCTAACAAAATCGGCAATAGATCAAATTCTTAATTTATCCGATATGTGAGCAATTTACTAAACAAAACCTTGAGATATGCTTGCTTTGAACTTTGATGATGACAGCTTCATTCATATAGTATTTGTCAGTATATATTTTTGTTTGTACATAGAATGTATTTATGCAATTATCTATCATGAGTAGGAGTAGATTTTTGAATATAGCATTCTACATGAGGAATGACTTAAAAGAATCTCGAGATGCTTCATTTGCAATCTTTATTTTATTATTATTATAAAAACAGGTTAGATTTGAAATATGTATAATAAAAAACCGTACTAAATACATATTATTTAAATACTCTATTGTGGAATATGATGAATTTGACAGGGAGGGATCTCTCAATTTTGACTAACAAATTGTCAAACAATGCATCACAAGGGATGGTCAAAAAATTAAAGAAAGATAGAGGTTTTTAAAGTTACGAAAAAAAAAAAAAACAGCTGTTACTTCTGTTTTAATTTAAAATTATGTTAATTCATTAATGGATCGTCGTCATGGTCATATTGATCTTTGAAACTTTTTTAGTGTAATTAAAAAAAAAGTATTATAAAATTATATTATATAGAGTTGGGATTTTACATGAGGAAAATTACAACTTATTTACCAAAATTAATTCAGCAATTCAGTAATCGTTTGTTCCTACATGTAGGGATTCATACTAAAGTCAATCACTCAAACCAACGATCCGTAGCTTCTACCACAGCCTTCAACCGGTCCCTGAACCTGGGAAGACCTTGACGAGGAACTCCTAGTCCATGCTGGCCACTGACTTGAGAATGGAAGCCCACAAGTGCACGTTTATTGGACTCTTTCTTCAAGACACCCACACAGAGTACTCCCATGGGATCAGATTTAGCGAGCTAGGAGGTCACATTTCCATTAATTTTAATTGTGTATTCCATTAATTTAGGATCAGTTATAAGTCCAAAAGGATCATGAGTCTCCCTTGTAGGAGTTCCCCACACATCAGACTCCTTTAAAGTCGAAGCAACATTGTAAACAGTTGATTTGGGCAGCTTCTTACACTCTCTGGATGTGCGTCTGGAACGAAGGTACACAAAAATGGGGGCAGGGCATTCGTATTTGCCTTGGATTTGGTTCGATATTTTCCTTCTTGGTCGGTTAGATATTATCATAAACTAAGGACTATAGATTCCGGAAAAGTAACGAATGAGAGGAACTACCACTTTTGGGTGTTTTGTTATTATTATTATGAATGCTCTTTAAATTTAGTTTTATACTTGTTACGAAGTTGTGTCTGTTATTCAGTGTTATGTGTATTTTTGATTTATGAAAGTAATTTTAAGCATTACGTGTTTCTTTTAGCTCCCTTAATGTTTCCATATTCTTTATTCAAATTATTTTTCGGTGGTGTATGTTTCAAAGGAATACAAATGGGATGGTGAGCTATAATTAAGGGAAATACTTTCAAACTAGAATGTTGTTTATGATTTTTCTTTTATCACATATTATCATAGGAATGAGTGAATGGCGTCATCATTCAACTACCTCAGCTTTCTATGAGTGCGACAGGGTGATGTTGAGTTGAATAAAATTTAATATTTATTGCTATCATACTTTAACATGTGTTACATATGTATTGTGTGCCACAATGTCCCCGGAAATCCGTCATTATTTTACAACAATATGAATTTTATTCCAAAATTACACAAAATAATTACAATTTGCTCTTTAAATTATGTCACTATTTCTTTGTTGCAATAATGAAGTCAGCATACTGACTCTTTCTTTATTCAAGAGAGAATTTTAGCTCTCAGTTTGCTCAAAAGGGACGGTCGATGATATATTTTTGACTTTTTGTGGTACTTTGACAAAAAATTTGGACCATAGACTTTTTTCTTTATGAAGCATTTTTATTAAACATACAAAATGACACCTCTTTGAGCTCTGCATCTGAATATGTTCAAAAGTAATTATCGATTATGCATTTTTAATGTTTTGCGCTACTTTGACTTTTGACCTTTTACTGGGACAACATATAAATTTCATATCAAACTAGAACAAAACATTTGCTGTAATCCTTGTGGCCAACAGACAAATAGATGCTAAAACATGACCTCCATTCAACTTTGATGGCGAAGGTAATTAGTTCAATTTAATTCTTCTTTATTTTCCTAGATTATATTTAAAAATATATATCTTTTTTTATTTCTAAAATGACTTGTAATATTATCACAGAAAATCCCTATTTTATTTTAAACTAGAAGAGACCAAACCTCGTCTTTTGCACAAATATATGTTCTTTTTACATCCATAAAATCAATTGAACCCATAAAAGCCCAGAAATTTATTGAGTTTATATAAAATCCCTCGGACTCTCTCAACAGGATTGAAAAAGGGGGCATGTCCCTGTAAATGTGAACGGTTGGTTACCCAACATTTAGCAGGATTTTCCTTAATTATTATTATTAAAGTTATGGTCCCCTTTACTTTCAAAATCAATGTTTACTAACATCTAAACCGATAAAAGTGTTAAATACTTTACTTAAGTCCCAATTAAGAATGTATCCAAACTATTAAGGCGCATAAAAGATACTTGAAGTACAAGGACCAAGATTTTTCCCATCGAGTCCGAAAATCTCCAACTTTGATTCAGTCTTCATCAATATCAGTCACGTAGTTAGGTTTTCAAACCTGGTAGAATAGATGCCTATTTCGACTCTATATCGAAATAGGCAGCTTTTTTCACATTTTTTTATTTAAATAAGAGGTCAACCTCCCACCCCTCAAATTTGTCTTATCCATAATTATAAAGGGGTTGTGTAATTATTATTTTAGTTATTCAATATACTGATTTCGGTACGGAGTAGGGACAAACACTCCCACCACGTGAAACATCCATGGAAGAACTAAGGAATATATGATGTTTTTCTTTTGTAATTCCTCTATGGAGATTCCAAGTCACTTTTTGGCAGAGTGTGAAATCACGAGAGAGTTTTGAGATCGTTTATTGCAGGTCGCTTTAGAAAAATATCCAAATCTATTAAGGACCAATCCTTTTACATTTATTTATATTGGGGCATATCAAAATGAAATTAACTTTTTAATTAGAAAAACTTTCTTAATTTTATGCAAGCATAGAAGCAATAATAGCATCCCCCTCCAGTAAAAATGATTGTACTTATAAAAAGCCGTTTATGATATTGAAAGTCTTTGCTAACGAGTCTGGAGTCTAAATTTTCGAGTTCAAGTCAAGTTTAAAGATATATGAATCGATGAAGCTCAGAGGAGAATGTAGTGGGAAGAAATTACTACTTTGAATTTAGTTCAGTTCCCGGTGCCCCTTATAGAAGAAAATATTTATTTGGCATATATACTTACTTCAAAAGACTTGTACTACAGTGTAGTCCAGATAAATTGGAAAAATCTTTTAAGGCATATAAGGAATGAACTAGTTAGATGAGGAAGAACCATATTTTATTAATATTTGAGAGCAATATCTAATGATATTCAATAATTTATAATGAAATCCGTCTCTCTTGATAAACTCAACCGCACAGCGCCGGAATCTTTGGTAGGTCTGGGCAACCTCGTGCATACCCATTGCACTAGTTTTGTTTTTTTGCACCTTTAATTTACAGTCTATGGATGGATAGAGTATCCCAAAGAAGATTTTTTTCCTTCCCTCAAGACAATGTAATTTGCCGAATGTCTTGGCCACAAAATATTTTCGCTTTTGGAGACCAGATTTTTGGCCTGAAAACATCCCGAGTATTATTTGTCTGTGAAGGTCCTAAAGAAGTATATTACCCGCACAATGGCTATGCTCGACCTGCACAAGGTCGCCCGGGCCTGTCAAAGCTTCCGGTGCCGTATAGCCGAGGTTATCAAAAGAAGCAGATTTAATGATGAATAATTAAATGTTATTCCATGTAGCTTTCAATTAATTCAAAAAATATAGTTCCCAATTTATTTGGACCACCCTGTATAATGTTTACTTATACTTAATCAGAACAATTCCATCTGAACAAATTAAAAGAAAATATTTAAAAAAATGATGTCTTATCTTTTCAATCCAAATCAAGACTCAAGTCTTTGATTGTGTGATAAAGTTGAGACCAAGCCCCTACCCTGTTATATGTACCGTCAACATTAAAGTAAGCTATAATGTTTTTCGCATAATTGAATGTGAATTAAATTTGAATTCTTTGATTACTTATAATCCATTTATATCAACATATTACTTTCATTAACCCTTTGTGTACGTTGCAAATGTCAATGTAAGTAGCTAAAACAGATCGCCACAATAAAAAATAAAGGATAAATTGATATATTTTGTTTGAAAGAGGGCAAGATTGTGTCAATATAAGGTCAAATAGATCAAATAAAAGTTATAAACTATCCCTTAAAGTCTTCGGTAACTTAACTGATCCTACAATTTGATTACGTTGCCTATAATTTACTCAAAATTATTTTGGATTGGAAGCATTGGCTGACATGTATATGATTTTTTTTTTAAATAGGATTTTTTAATTTTTGTTCAAGACTGTTTTGATATTGTAGCACAACATATTAATATTAATATGCTCTTTACATATACATAATACTTACTATTTACAATATTCAGGTATGTTTTGTTGAAAATAAATACCAAAATTAAGATGTACCACGACACAACAAAAAACTATCCATCTTTGCACACTTCCAGTCCGTGTTGTCGAGTTGCAGGTATTTCCACTTTGAGTTCGAACAGTCATTCACACTTTGACCTCTGATTAAAAACCTTGGGATGGGGATTTGTTTATAAGCTACTTATCATACCAAAGCTGTCAAATGAAGCCAATGGGATTATCCATAACTATATTTACAATAAATATGAACTAAACAAAAAGACATATGCATCGGATTAACAAATCAATTAATGTCTTGCTTGTCTAATCAACGTGTGTCGGTATTAGTGTCAACGAGACGATATAATGTGACAATATGGTGTACACGTTGGTGTTAGTAAAAAAATTATATGATGTGCAATAAGATATTTAATAGTTAATAAAAAATATACACTTTCAAATACAGGTGTGCGCGTCTAAAACTGAACACTCCTTTAAATTTTACGCCATGCACATATTCGTGATTTTATTGAGTTGAAACCGATTTATACTTCGAGGCAAGGGTCTTGACGAGTTATATACAAAACTCCGGCAAAAATCTAAATAGCAACAGTGAAACAACAGTCGATAATATTGAGAGACGTCGAGTCGCAATTTTGGAACTTTCCGCCTGGGCAAAAACTCCCACTGAAATTGCCAAGGTTCTGAACTGCAGCCACACCACCGTTTACAGCGTGGTAGCCAAAGGGACTCTTGAGGCGACCACAAGATCTAATTTAAGACCTCGAAGGTCGGACGAAATGGTTGCTGCCGTGAAAAAGTCTGTCGAGGACAAGAGAGGCAAGGTCACTGTCAGCAGCCTCTCCAGGGAGTTCAACGTCAGCAGAAGGACCATGGACCGGCTAGTTAAGAAAGATCTTGGCCTTAAAGTCTACAATAGAACCCCTCGTCAAGCCCTCAAGCCTGTAGACATGGAAAAATGCCTCGCAAGGTCGAACATTCTTCTGAACATGCTTAAGAAACAGCTAGCCGATCGCCGGATTATTCGCTGCTTGACTTCGCAGTATTTGGGCATATAAAGGGGATGCTGTCGGGAGTCCAATACAAGTTCAAGGACCAGCTGAAGTCTGCCCTCAAGAATGCCTGAGCCAACCTCGACCAGAGATTCATCCCCAAGTCATGCAGCAAGTTCTGGTCCAGGCTGGAGTTGGTAGTGGAGAACATGGGCGGCCATATTGAATAGACATGTATTTAAAACTCTCATTCTTCATGTTAAATAGATACATTCGTCGACCACTTTAAAAATTACAGAATTATTCAACTATTTTTAAAATTTCAGAGTGTTCAGTTTTAGACGCGGCGCACACATGTAATGCGACCAAGTATGTCTAAAAGGTAAGATTCGATGCTGTTCGGTCTACTGGTTCCGGTACCTGGGTACTGAAGTATTTATAATAGTGATATATTCAATTGATATGACTAATTGAAATGTCATTGCGTGATAAAGAAATGATACACTGATAACGTAGCCCCTCAAATTTTTGAGTTAAAAACTTACCCTTCATTAAACAACGAAAACTGAAAATTGTATTTTAAAACGTCATTAAATTTCTGCATGTCATCAACTTTGGAAAATCTAATTTACATTCACAAACAGTATAGCTGGCGTTTGCCCCAATGACCAGTTCTACCCTAGTATAGAATTTTACAGAGCAGTTCTTTATAAGGCTCGAGGTTGTCTAAAGCAGTGATAATGGCAGCCTTCAGTTGGTCCTTTGTTATATATCGGACTACCCAAAGCTTCCTCTTGAGCTACCCAAAATTACAGAGGGGAACAGTTGGGGCTGCAGGAAGGCCAAGGTTCTTGCTCTTCTAGCATGTCGAGGGGATTTAGCACCAGGTCAGACACTTAACTGGATCAAACCTTGTTAAAGACTTATCTTAAAAGTATTAAGGGTTAAGTCTTGCACCACCAATTGATTCATGGTGGTCTGGCTGCTGTCAAATTCACAAGCAAGCACCCTTGCCTCTTATGTCTTCAATGGTCTTTTGAACCACCTCAACAATTATTTTGGCCTTTTTGGTATTCGAGCTTGTGGAAGTTTTTAGTGGTCCTCCTGCAGTCACCCAGTTCACAGTAGAGCGATTATAGCTCTGCACTTTTGTGATCTCTTATAATTAATTTTCAGGAGCGGATAGCTCCAGAATTCCAGCTCTGTATTGCTTCATGTTTACAGAATTGAAGCTCTTATTTCTTTGTTGACTTTGTTTGCATTTTTGTTTAGAATTTCTTTAGACAATTATTTACAACAAGTCATTAAGCTTAACCATGGAAATAGGACACAGGAATCGCCACGTATAAGAGTGTTGTATTTGAGACGGAGGGGTCTGTATAAGATGCTTTTTAAAACAGGGATTCTTAACATACCGTCCAGAGACCAAGTCAGGCCGACAAGTGAACTTAAAAGTCTGCAAAAACTACAATAACACATAAAGAAGCCAATAAAATGACAAATCGTTTTTATTATGTTTGATAATTGTTACATATTTACTATATAGTACAGGTAATATTTTGAAACACGTGGCCTATTTCAATTTTCAACTCTAATCAAATATGGAAGTGATAAAAACCTTGAAACAGGTGCTCATGATGATCAAATCGATTATATCAAAGGCTTGAGAAGAGAACTAAATCAAATATTTATAAGCTTTTAATAATTGTAATGGTGCATTTCAACTGGTTAAGTACCCATTTTCATCTCTGCCCAGTGGTATATGGAGGAGGCAGGTAAATCGATTTCTAAAAAATACAAATGTTGCTGGATTGCTACTCAAGTTGATTGGCCTGCAATTAAATGATGAATGGAAGAACGTGTTCAAGTCATCCTCTTATACCAAATAATTGTGGGTTGAATTGCCACCAGGATTTGAGCCTCTAAAATAGTGTGGCCTTTATTTTTGTGGAATGTTTAGATCAACATGGTTCCACGTAAGTTTGTTTTCTTTGAGATGAATGCTGTAAAAAAATAAATATCGTAATAAGTTCACTCATGAGTACTTAGATCAAATAATGAGTATTGTCAGATCCATTCTAGATGCAAACTTTTAGACACTAACAAATTACAGTCGTTTGAGTAATAATAATGACAAATATAGAAATATAATATTCACTCAAACGTGAAAGACTTTTATCATATTTACATTATTTACTGTCCAATTAAAATTAAACCAATTTTATTTTAGTGTGGGCCTCAAGGTGATTTGTTTGGGTTACTATAATTATAAGTCCTTGTTGTACTCATTGCAGTTATTAAGAGTGACAGTGGAGTAGTATGTGAACATGTCCTTGTTTGATAAGCAGTGGGATTTATGTTTATTGCCTTCCTTTCATAGCTGCGAGTAACTAATCTAATAAAACGACACGACAGCTAAGCAGCTTTTCTCACAATCATTTATCAAATGACCAGTATTACCACATGCCATTTTACAGTTTGTGTGTTTTATCACAGCGAACACGCTTAGAATGTAGAAGTCTAATTATTATGTCGTAAAAAGTTATCCCAAGTGCAAAAAAGATATTAAAAACTAAATAAAAAATAGACGCTCTCAAATAATGTCTATAACGTTAGATTCGATGTATCTACTTAATGTACTTTATGCACAGAGGTACAAACATAGTGTTGAGACTCTCTCCAAGTTCGAGCTTTTTTTTCTAGGCTGATTTGTAGTGATATTTTAATTTTCTTTCATTCCTGATTTATGTGACCTGTAAATTTGAGGTTTTTGCAACACATTTACAATAAAATACACCGGAAGGGATCAACAATTTCATCAATTGCAGGGATCATCAACTTGTTTTCAGTGATGCGTACCCTCATTTGAGAACCACTGATCTTTAGAATCGATCTAAACCTAGTTTCAAAATAAACCTCTCCAGGCCATTTTTTTTAAAGATTTTGTTTATCTTTGATACTTTTCTTACACGTCGTGACCTTTATTGTATCACACAACCTTTCAAACGCAAATAAACTGGAGGGAAAATCCCAAAATCAGTTGGTAGTTAGACAATTTTCGACCAATTCTTCCAACTATAGAAGTATAACCCAATAATTCTTGAGAATGGTTCAGAGCTGCACAAAAACTAATTTCTTTCAACCAATAAGCGTTGATCATATTGATTTGGCGGTGAGGAAGGAGACACAGGGACAGCTATCAATATATGACAGTGTACATTTATTTGTTTTTGAGGTAACATCGTGCTTGAGTGAATAATTTTTCTTTGATACGGGTCAAGATCGAACTTTTTAAAGGACTGAACTAATTCGGTCCGCTAAAAACCATAATGATCTTCAGGTCCTTCCCTTTATTGTATAACACAACTTTTCTCCCAAAAGAAACAGAGTAAAGGCTTAAAATCAGTTGATAGTAATCCAAGAAAGTCAACCACTCTATCTGCCACTGATCTCTAGTGCACTCTTTTTAAAGGACTTGATGGATAAATTGCAATACTTGAGTCCTTCGTTTGGAAAGAGTTAGTTGGATCCCGTACAAACCATAACAGTCCTAGACCGGTCTATGATTTTCAGACTGAGATCCAACACTAAACCATCTTTAGGTACATGAAGGGAAGGGAGGAGGGGGGAGAGAGAGAAAAAATGCATGAGTTAATTAGAAATTTACGAGGTTGTTTGCTTAAATAGAGTTTGGGCATTTAAAATTACAATTATTTATTTGACTCTGCCGCAAATTAAATTGAATTTAAACCGAGATAGAAAGAGAGAGAAATAAATAGGGAATTGTATTATTCTTTGAGGCCCAAATTATACAATCAAGACCATAAATTGATCATCATTCCACAACAAAAGGGACAATTACATTTTTAAAATATATATGAGGCCTATACTAATATATAGACTCCATATTTTGAAGTACTAGTTACATGAATTATTCATAGAGGTAAGTTTCTAAAGACATGATAGAGGAACAAAAAAATACGCGCGAGACATTTTGGAATTTGCCTGAAGTGTAAAATTGTTTCTTTGGACAAGGTGATTTTTGGACTCTCATTCCTTTTGATACTATATGATACATATTATCAGGTAGATATTACACATGCGGCCTGTCAACACAAATGCAAGCTACAAATGGTATTTCTCAAATTGCGCCAGGATTCTTCAATGAATATAATTATAGTCTATTTTAGAATAGATATAAACCCAGGGTTTCTTTTTTTTTCGTCTTGGTCAGAAGTAATTTTTCTACACGGACATGGCCTGATATTTTGATCAAGACAGATGAAATCGAAATTTTAGTAAACCTATTGGATTTTGAATAATTTTTGGATAAAAACCCTTTACCTATTGTTCTATTCAACACTTTGAATTTTAAACTTCAACAAGATACAAATTATTCATTAACAGTAGAATGTCAAAAAAATTAATAATATAAGTAGATGTGTGCATAAACTCTCTTACTTGTTAATGTTGCCGCCTTGAGTGGCAATTATATATTCCAGGCGGCGGCAAAAGGCCTGGCACCCGCTAAAGATGTAGTCCTCTGTCATGCCCTCCCAGTGCTGGCTGACAGTGGCATTGTTGACCTCTGTGTTTGAATATACTATACGGAAATTAAATCAAGGACATATTCTCCGGAGCCAGATACCAAGTTTGGGATTTTTACAGAAAAGGCTGTATATCGGGCAAAGGGAGATATCATTATTGCCCTCAGATCTTGCCTGTAAATCTTGAAGCATTGCCACACAAGGGCATTCAACGAATGAATACTCAACACTTTTAAAAAGCTTCCCAAAGTCTTTGCAAGGACTATTGAAAAAGAGGGAACCTATGAAAATCTAGAATTTTGAAGTGTGTATATTTCTTCCACTACTCTATGCAGGGATTCCCTTATTCTTATTAGCCAAACCTCCGATAGCTCTAAAGCTTTTACAAATCTTTTGCAGACGTTGAATGCCTTTTCACTATATGAAGACAAAACCTTCATTTTCAAATGCCAAGGGCTGGGATGTTGATGTTTTTCAATAGATCTCATATAAGAAAACAAAACTTTCCTTCATTTAATAGGGAGTCATATTTTTTTAAATGTCAGATAGGGCAGTTTTCCAATTTAAGCCAGTAAAGGTATGAACATTAATAGTCGCCAGCTTCATCAGTAAATAACTTTATGTATTAAGTATCAATTAGTATTCGTAATCACAGTTGGACGTCGAACTAACAACAAATAGACTTGGAATATGAGAGAGTATACCTATACTGGTTCATAAATAATAGACAACACATAATTAAATGTTAACTTTTGATGAATAAGTGTAATATATATGTATGTATATATACCAATACTCTGCCATGACCAGATTCAATCACTCTTGGTTTTTCATGTTAAGACTCCTTCCAGTTTTATTAAAAATCAATACAAACGAAAATGATAAAATGGTACTCTCGTACACTCTGGATTCAAACTTTCTTGAAGTACATTGATTGGCTGTTAGTTGGAGTTCTGCAATAATATGAAGTACAAAATCCACCTTATACAAGTGACAAGACTGAATTGATAGTTCATAGAACTGATGGTCTTGAACACTCTGGATTGATTCAAACAGTTCAACCTACCCCTGGAACTAACTATCCTAACTGTTGAAACTATTACTTGACATACATTTATTGTCTATTTACATTAACATACTACTCAAATCCAATTCAATCAGTCTAGATTTCTTCATATATTCAAGAGTTTTTTTTTATTTTTTTAAATGCAATCCACCATTTATATACACACATACGAAAATAATAAAATATTATTTCGTCAATCCATACGAAATAAAACAATCCGGTGTACTTGGTGTATAATTGAAAACTAGACATTTTGAATATAAAATTTCAACAAATTTAATTTTGGAAACTAGGGGAGCTACATTAACTAAACTTTGTAAAGATGCCGGGACATAAAACAAGGGGTGTATCTAAAAAATGCAGGCCAAGGAAATTATATTAGATACAAACAGGGCCAATAGCTACCTTATACGCAGAGAGCAGACTACCCCAAAATCTCCGTTGGCCCACCGAAAAAGAATGTGGCTTAATGCAATGGTCTTCGCAGTGAGGGCCGTGAGGAGAGACCAGGGGGGAGGCAGGAAGATGGAGAATTGAGGATTGCTTTCAATCTAAACTTACATAATACACATGTTTTGAATAAAGGGGAACTCAGCTTAAAATGTATTAGTGGGGGGCCTTGGAATAGTAAAGTTTGGGAAACCCCTTGCTTAAGAAATATTATAGTTATAGTTAAAATTATAGGGCCCTGACAAGCGTAGTAGCGGACCTGGATCCATAATCAACCCCTTCCTTCTTTTATTTACAGCGTCTGGTGCCGCCTAAAACAACTTTTCCAGCTTCGTAAGAAGCCCTTAGCATTATGAAGCTCAGATACAACTGTCGTATCACCTTGGCAACGTCAAAAAAAATCATTGGGACACGTTGAAATTGCACACAAAAAACGAATAAAATTAACATTTTGATTAAAGATAATTTAAAAAAAAAATATATATTGTATTTTCCTTATAGGAACAAGAGTAAAGAACCGTGACTGATACGCAATATATTGATGTCTCGGTTTGACTTTGTCAGTTACGGTTCTAGTGGTTCAAGTACCGGAACTGCTTGAACCGCTAGACCGATAAGGGCACAACCTTGTTAATATTTTTATGAAATTTATACACCTAACTTAAGCGTCTAACCGCGTGTCATCCAGTACCCAATTAAAAATTTCCCAAAAACGCCTGCCTTCAGTGACACAAATGATTGAATAGCTACTACATAGAGTCATATATGAACCTGTCACTTTTTAAAACTTGTATAAACTGTTGAGTGCAAAACAAAGAATGATTGACCGCTTTTAGACTTATAGACCCTCTCTGGACGAGTTCATTAATAAAATATGTAATCATAAACACCAATGAATTTTTTCCTCAAATTTTCTTTGTCTTTCCATCCTTCTCTGTCTGGGAATGAATGTATTCCCAGCCGTTATATCGACTATTTTCAAGGTTAGTCTAGAGGTGCATAAAATATGTCCTAGTAAGCAGAAAGCAGATTTTTCTAGTTTGCTATCATAAAAAGGTTTTTTTTTAAATTTTCTAAAGATGTTATTAAAATCATTATGATTTTTTTAAATGTTGCTTTGATTGGTCAAATGGAGTTGCACTGATTAATTATTAGTTAGAATTATAGTATTAAATTTACTCCATCTGACCTAGGAATCTTCTTTGAAGTCCATATATATAATGTATATTTCCTTCTCTAGGAAAAAAAGAGGCGCAAACCTACGCATATTAAACTCAAGAGAATGATTTCTCCTGAGCGCGTTGTCCATTGAGCTATATCGTTCCATCATATTATTATTATTTAATATTGAGAATAAAAAATCTTAGTATAAAGTAATAACTAGTTGTTGTGCTCATAAAAGACGAGAAGTATCAATGAGGGTTAGATCGAGCGTCATGATTACCACCTTCAATTTCCGTTCATTTTATTTTTACATCTCGACAAGACATATTTTTTATCATTAGAGGGTTTGACTGTGTTTTATTTACTTAAATATATATTGCTCAAGTCTGAACACGGACTTTATTTGTACTTGGAGCATAATAATCCTATTACAGCTCTATAGTTCTGATAAGATTTGAGGAGACTAAAAATATATACAAGGTGACGTGACAGTCTGTAGTTTATTGCTTTAAAAAAATGGCACATGCTTAGAATGATTAACAGCCCCCTTAATGTGAGTAACATACATCTATATTTCTTGTTAAATAGTATTACCATTCAGGATATTGTACTATTTGGCCACAAAATATCCCTTCTCCCTGTCGTTTTGCTTAAAAATTTGTATAAGTAGGGGGAGAGTGACCTTACATGTATGTTATACTGCCAATAACTTTAAAATATAAAGTTATTTTACCACTTTACTCATATACAACTGAATGTCTTCCTTTGTTTATCAAAATCAACATAAAACTTGGTTTGTCTAATGCTTATAGTTATAGAGAATTTTAACATTGAAATTTTTGTCACAAGAGAGTAAACATTTTATCTAAGTGTCTGTTGGGATATATTTCTATTATATAATATCTGATTTTAATTTTATTTTATTAAATGTCCTTTTTCAAGCATGTTGTTTAATTAATTAACATGTTTGTAATAAATTATTATTTTCAATATTCAGTTCACATAATTTATTCTGATTTCAACACTATGAAAGAGACTTGTTACACCCGATTTTTATTATATATTATGATTTTTTGTGTGTTATTTCATGTTATTGTTTAATTATCAATCATATAACTAGTAGAACATTTCTTTTATTATTAATATGCTCTAATTCTGTAATTGTTTTAGTTATTTATCTTATACCGATTTAGTATTACAAGTATATCCTTTATGCTGACAAACTATAATACAAAAATTTGAATATTCCTGTTGTAAAGTGTCTCATCCTACCCTGTATCAAGTCTCCTCCTTGTGTATCAAGTATCCTACTTTTAGTAAGTTTCGAAAATCCCAATAAATGTTATTAATTATTACACTACATCAAAAATACTTTGGAATTATTTGTATTAGCTAACTATCAATGTCATGTTGACCAGGCCTTGAATTATCTTTAAAATTGTGAAATTTATGACAGTTTAAAAAAATTGATTTTTTGTATCAAGTATCCTCACTCTCTCCTAAACAACGTTTATGCCACATTACTGTTTGAACGTTCGCTGTATTGCATAGTTAAGCTTTGTTTCATTTCTCCACCATTGATTTTATTAAGGTTGTAAATGTGTACAACCATGGGTACGAGTACCCATGAATCAAAAGTTGGCAAGTTGAGACGGCATTGTACTCCATAAAACATAGGTGGAGTGTTTATCAAGCCAATCAACATTTTACAATATAATATAGGAATTTTTATTATAATGTATAAACATGAACCCTTTACTTGTTACTTAGATTATTTTTGATTGATTTTATTTTATTTTTTTCCACTTCAAGTGCTCACTACTCATCAATCAAGCAAAAAGAACAAGGAGAAGAAACAAAAAGCACGGATCTGACCTTTATCATTGAACTTTATATTTTTGTACCTATATGTAGGTATGTAATAAACATCCGTCAAAACGGGCAGTTGCATTGATCTTTGACCAACTACCTATCTAGCCACTGGTGTTGCTCGGTATACCGAACCCATACATAGTGGTGTGTCACTCCTTAGTTAGGACCACGGTCCAGTCCAGTTCCTATCAATCCCTCATGACGTCAATGAGGTTGTTTTTTTGACTTTTTTTAAAAATTAATCTGTTATATAATTGAACAAATTAGGTCATATTTCATATATCTTATTTGGCTCAATACAACATCGATATTTTTATCAAAAAATCCAAGGACTGACAGTCAAGGTATGTCCCAAGGGCCAACAGTCCTAAGGACCAGTCCCAAGGACATAGAGACTAAAGGACAGGTTGCAATGATTGGTAGTCCCAAAGACCGATAGGACCGGTCGTAAGACTGGGCCAAATAAATAAGGCCCGACACTATACCACAGGCTATACTGCATTATCTTACATTTAAGTATTATTGACATATATGTAGAGGTAAAGGCGAACTGCAACCCCATGGACTTTAGCTTAAATGATTCTTGATGGGGATATAATCTTTGACAGTGATAATAATTGGGATCATTTTGGACGTGTTTTAAAAAAATATATCGAAAAATTCACATGGTAACCATGACAATTTGAAGAATGATTTGTAGGAAAGCAGATTAGCTGTTATGACGTTTCATTATATCATCTACAAGAACCTGTGACGAGGGGGGAATGTGAGAAAGAAATAAACAAAGACATAGGTAATAATAACTCAAAAGTCGATCCATACTCAATTTTCCTCCGAATCCACCAAGGAATTACGATTATAACTCCCCAACCAATCTTCAGGGTTACTCTCCGTCTTTTATGAGCATACGCAAATGTTCAAAACGGTTTATCATATATCAATTATAGCTTGTGTGTTTATAGAAAAAGAACTCCACTCCTAAGGAATTAAATAATAATGACAACAGCCTAGGAAAAGAAAATTCACTCTTCAGTTTGCTAACTCTAAAAAAGCAGGCGAGCTAAAAAACCAAACCTGATTTTCATCACTAATCCCGTGGGTAGGGTTCATTTTTTCAAAAAAATCTAATATGTCTAAAAAAAAAAAAATGCAAAATCCAACACATTAGTAATTTGTCATTATCTAAATGGGCATTTTCCCGCGATATTTTGATAAACAACATGTGTATTCTCTTTATTAAGATTTCGTAGTTGTAAATTAGTAAACATATCATTTGTAATGTTCACAGACCATATGGGCAAAATATCAAATTATCTATTTTGTTTCATAATAATCATAGTTTCTTGTAATATTTATTTGACTAAAAAGAAACTAAGACTTTAAAAAAAGTATAACTATATATTTGGTTAATTTTAAAGGTATTATTGAATATGTTGTTTGAACCAATCATAAGATAGTCCGTACATCTCCCAAGGTTACATAAGAAACAGTATGTAATTAGTGCGCTATCTTCAATCAATAAGAAGTTATCCACGGTGAAATACCCTATCTGGCAGATAAGCCATTCTCCCAATTCATATCTGTGTGTGTATTACAATTAGGGCATTATCGTACAAAATAATTGTACAGTAAAAAAATAATCTCCCAATAGATTATTTACATTTTCTAAATATCACTAATGCAAAAAAAAATATATATTTATTTTTTTAATATGTCAGATAGGGTGGTTTTCTAATTGATGGCAGTATAAGGGATCATTAATAGGGATGGGATTTCGAAGAGTGCAGGGAGAAGGCAGGAGCAAAACTAACTGTATTTCTGAATTTGAACCTTTGTTAACATCCCTTGCCCGTTATATGATTATGGGAGTAGAAATTATATTACTGCAGTAAGGAGGAGAACCTTTTACATTAGTACAGGAAAAATATTATAATTATACTTAAATTCATATCCTTTATTTTATTTTATTATGCACTTTTAAAACAATTTGCATCCTGGAAATGCGATGATTTTTATTTCAGAGAAAGAGATGTTAATACCCCGACGATCTATAAAATAAGGAGCAAAAACAAAGAAAATAAGAAGGAGCCTTTGCATTGTTAGCTTGTTTAAGACTGATAAAAAGGTTAAACGTCTCGAGCGTGCTCTGTATTTTTCTATTATTGAAAAAGATAGAAATAAAATATGGAGATCAAGTAAACCCTAATAAGAGTTTGATACCCGTACTCCATCGTATTTTTCAATTGTGATTGGAATTTCTACGACCTTTAAGTAAAATTTGATGCAATTTCAAAGGAATATTCAGAATAACTAAATTATATAAATTGAGGATAGCTATTATTTGAGGCTTTAGGATCCACTTTCCCTGGTGGACAAAGTCCTTTGACAACTAAGTCGAGTCAACTGACTTTCATTGTCAAATTCACCTAGATATTTTGTCACACTTTTGCTATAATAGGCCCATCTTTGGTGCAGCAAGGGCAATCTAAAAATATGCCTTATTGGCCTATGGACTCTACCTTATTGTCTTTAATGTTATTTGTGAATTTTGTGGAGTATGATTTCATAGTTATTCTTTGTCTCTTTGCCCAATACTTCAGTAAAAATCAGACTCAACGACAGATAATGCTGACAATTGGAAAGGTTCCAGAGGGCAATGATGCATTGTTCTTCTTTGCCCGCTCACCCAATGACTCAATCAATTTAAATAGATAACTCATATAACTAATTACGAACCAAATCGCTCATAGCTTTAGATTTTTATAAGCGTCATTACCGATGTACTTTTGAACTAACTTTGTCTTCACATGAACAAAAAAAAACTAAATCAAGAATTGATTAGAAAATTGCATTGATTTGATTAAGGACTTTTGATAAAATCATTATGAGCAGTGATGCCTTACCAGTGCTCCCTGGTGCATTGATTAAGCTTGTGTGATTCTATAAAGTTCCACAAACAATGTATTTCTAAAAAATAATTATAATTACGCCTAGGATATCTGGATATCCGGAGTGATGAAAAGGTAGAGAATCACTTAATTAGAGTCTGTTTGTAGATTTTTTTAAACCTCAAGATGAAGGGGGCTGTCCTCAGGGGTAATAGATTCCTGGCCTCTTTGGGGAGCCCTACCAGAAGTTTCAAAAGCCATCCCAAAAATGTGTATTATATTATAGGTTGGGAAAAAAGTAATTTCGTATTTCCCCCTTTTATTTAACTAAGAATATCTTGTTCATTTGTGGGCATATTTGATCATACAATAAAACGTTGTAAAGGTGTAAGTGTAAATTAAAAGCCTTTTTGGACAGTATTGCACTTAACCAGCTCAGTCTTTAATTAAAAGCTTTTTCGGAAGAAAACAGTTGAATAAATGTTTTTTTCCATTGCATATTTTGTTTGAATAATGCGAAATTCAACATGTTTTTGAGGAATATCCCCGTGGTTTGCTTTGATACTGATGGATACAGAACATACTGTCATTTTTTTATTCATACTCAAATATATGTATAACAAATGATCGAGTCATTATATATATATGTATCTAATCACTCAAGTAAAACAATTAAGAATCTTTTACCAAGTTGTGTTTCATGTTTTTTTCTTCATAAAAACCATCTAAAGTTTACTTCCGTGATGTTTGTTTCCTACAAGCTTGGGATGATGACAAAAATTAGCTTTTATTATACTTTGCATTAAAAACCTTGACGGTTCGCATTCGGGCTTCTATTCTCCATGTCAAGAGTATGCTCGTAAATAAGAGACAACTCCTTTCCTGTCGTATATTTTTGCATATTATATATTTTTTCAAAATGAACACATTCCAAATTGGGGATTGTACCACGCTATGTAAGTTAATAAGGATAGTTATTTATACATGAGACATGGGCCGGTACGAGTCATAGAGTATCAGAGTCGGATTTTTTCTTTCTTTTTTTTTGCATAAAGGTTGCATCTTAGATATATAAATAAATCTTTTATATTATCAACCACAAGGTTCGAATATTTACCGTTGTAGTACTATTTATAAAACATGATCTTGGTTTATATTATACTTGTTCGTCAATCCATGAGTATTTTCCAATATTTATAATCCATCATTTTGAATTATAATTAATTTATAGCGGAGTAGTAATTGACATTTCTTAAATTCGAGTTGCTGTGTTGTTTGTTTTTTAATTAATTTATTTAAAGTACTACGACTGTAAAGATTCAAGCTATATCCAAACCACATACTGTTGATATAACAATTATAATTAATAATAAAATATATTTCTGCAAAAGATAACTAGTTAATTTAGTAGTTTACAATGAATAGTATAAACCATATAAACAATAATTATTTATTATACTACTATTTAAAAATAAATTAAAATATATTAACTTATTCGGAAATGAGTGAGATAGGTTTGTTTGAAGGGAAAGGAAAAGAGTTAGCTACAAAATTCAACCAGCATCGATTTTTTGATGAATTTTATCTTATGAAAAACCTTCCATAGTTATTCAGAGACTAAATACCTAATACCTACCTACCACATTTGCACATATTTCTCCTTTCGTCACTTGATAGGCTACAAACTGAGCAAAACAGTGTCTGAGATCCACACCAACCTTACTATCGTTTAGTCTGATGATTACCCTAGTCGACCAGCTATCCTTTGCTGTGCTGGTGAGATCCAGGATGGTACTTTTAAGCTCGAGAAATGGTATCTCATCGGACATCCCTGGGAGACAAGCTCACCCAAGAAAATCGCCCAAGTCAAGGATCTGGTAAAGAACAAATCCTGATTGAGCGTTCGAGAGGTCTCATCCGAGCTTTTCCTACCACCCATAACAGTTTTTAGAACCAGACTGATAATCTCCGCTTCAAAATCCTCCTCAGCGTGTATACGCCATTCTCTCTCTCAGGTAAACAAGGATAATGAAATGAAGTGCTGTAGGGCACCTATTAAGCTCTTACAGGACCACGGGAATCAGTTTTTGGAGTTCCATCTGTTTGTTCAGGATGAGCCCTGGTTCTTCTGAGACAGCAGCAATGGGTGGGATATCTGGGTGAACCCCAAGGTCCACGATGATCCTGATGGTCGTCACCTCTAAACCCATTCAAGTTTTTGCCCAAGCCTTGCCTGCCAAGACTACAGCCAGCCGAGAGACGATAATAGAGTACCTGCAGACGCCAGATAAGCGTTTTTCCATCCTAAAAAAACAAAATTTACGTGACGGAACTTCTTCAACGAACATCACCACATAGCCAACAACGCCAGGCAGTTCTTAACACAGATAAAGGTGGAAATGATCAAACAGAGTCCTTACAACTCGGATCTCAATCTGTGTGACCGATTTCTCTTCCGTAAGCTGAAATAACCTCTCTGGAATTACGAATTAGATAGCCATGAAGACCTCACACGCAGGCGTTATACGGGTGATGAAGTTAGGGAATGAAGATGAGCTCTCAAGGCAGTTGTAGGGAGTTGGAGAAACATTGCCACGACTTTATCTGAGCCAGAGGAGACTATGTGACACGATTGAGTACTTTTTAAAACTCTAGAATCCCTTTTCTTGTCTTACAGGCGCAGTCTCAATCATTTCAGAGTGGCCTAATACAATCCCATTTATAAACATACTAAATATAATTTTTCGGCCAAATCTCTGTCGGCAAAATGTGAATTCGACAAATTGTAAATCGACAAAATGCCAAATTCGGCAAATTTTCATTCAGCAAAAAAAAAATTCCATCAATTATAAATACTACAATGCACTCAAATAAACGTTTTTAAAAAGTTGACAAATAAATTAGTCAACATCAAGTCTTTAAAAGTTGAAAAAG
Source organism: Lepeophtheirus salmonis (assembly GCF_016086655.4). NCBI lineage: Eukaryota > Metazoa > Arthropoda > Copepoda > Siphonostomatoida > Caligidae > Lepeophtheirus > Lepeophtheirus salmonis. Next base: position 20,053 of record NW_027294974.1, on the reverse strand, counting down.
CAAACATAAATAATTAGAATAATGAAAATCCAGCAAAGGACTATTTTGATCTACAAATTTTGAACTTTTTAAAATTGCAAATATTCTAATACAAAACCATCAAGTATCTTGCTGAGAGAGTGAAAGATGGAATTTTACAAGATCTCCTGCAAACTTTTAAATTGAGATGTTATCATCTGGAATTTTATTCATAAAAGCAATAATGTAGGGAGCAGTTGTAGTAATAAGAATATCTTTTAAGTTCCCACCTTAAGAGGTTTCAACTGTGTCAGTTTCTCCTCGCTAAGAGATTTGTTATTTAAAATGGCATATTCTATTGCTTTGGTCTTTTTTGGAGCATTGATTATTCTAATATGGAAGAAATTGAATGTCAATCGGAATTTTAACTTTACAAAAATACAAATTTAGTTTTTTTTTTTCAGAGAAGGACTTTTAAATATATACCCAGTCTTGAATAAAAGATCTATAAAGTTCATATATGTTGCCTTATTCTGTCATATAACTGACCTTAATATATTTTTTACTGTATTTAATGAACTGAGGGTTAAACGTTCAATATTTCTTGACATAAACGATGTTACGCTATTTAGTCTTCAAAACATTGGATTTGAGCATCAACAATATATAATTTTTGATTATCATACTTAAAGAATTACAATTTCATTATAAATAAAAACTTAAGTATAAAATATTTATTTTTACTTGTTTTTTTTTTTTAGTTTCACTGATTTTTCAATAAAAGCTTAAAATAAGGCTCTAGTGTTGTTTTATTGTTTTACCTTGTATATACATGAGGTTGTAACATAATAACAAAAGTTTGGAATTTGGTATCACCGGTTATTTTTTAATTTTGCATTTTATTCCTCTAAAAAAACCCATCAAACATACAGAAAAAATGGTTCTTCATGGACGTGTCTTGATTTAAAAATTTGTAAAATGTCGAAAAAAGGAGATTTTTATTTTATAAAGTATTATAGATGGAAAAAATATTTTGCAACAATATTTCTACAATTTTTTTTCACTTGCCTCAAAGGATGAGTATTTGAGTTCCAAACATGCCCCCAAAAAATAAATATTTTATTTTGGTACCACCTATAACGCGCATGCATTCATAAGTTTCTCTTCATTTTTTTAATGCTCAAATCACATTTTTTGATAGCAAGTGCATAATATATTATTATTAAATATACTTTTGTCGTTCATTTATGCCAACTAAAACTCTTGTGAATTAAACTCTTAACAATACGACCTTTTAATTAGTATTCCTTATTTTTCAAGGTTTTTTTTTTCATTCATTATCAATATTTAATATTTTTTTATAGATAGAACTAATCAGTTGACTTTGACGTCATTTTGGTTCATAGAATAACATGAATTGGCAAACTGTTACAATGTGATTTTCTATCTTTTTAATGTTTCTTTTTGAATAAAAAGATTGCAAGATACAATTGAGGTAACGTTTTGATGAATTTAATGCTAAATTAATTAGCTCCGTTATTCTTCTATCAAAATACCTATGTATACAGTACTATCTATGAGAGAAACAGTGTATAATTATTATTACAAGAGTTTAATAGATGAAAAAAATTTTGGTTGTTCATATGTATCTATAAATCATTTATTAAACCATCTGGTATGTTGTTCTTAAAAAGAAGAATACAGGAGGTGGATTAACATTATATTACCTATGTTATGTCTGTGTGTGTGTTAGAATAACATAGATACATAAATATATAAATCATTCTCATAAATCAATAACTTTAGGTAGAGATAATGCCTACGACTTCATACTCTGTAATTTACTCTTTTTTTGCTCTAACAGAATCGTCAAGTTTTTATAATTTTTTTTTGTAATATCATCAGTGTTTTGTTTTTCTTTCTTTCTAATATTAATAATCAGAGTTGTGTGCACGTGAACACAAAAGTTAGCTAGAATATTAGTTTTTTTATTTGACAAATCCTTCTCAAATTATATGAAAAAATTATTTTATATATACTCCTTTGGTGCCGCCCCGTTAGTTGCACTAAAAGTACCCAACATTGATTGTTACGATAAAATAATGAAAATTTGCTAGATTTATATTTTAAAGGGGCGATATTCGGATCAATATAAGGTAAAATAAATCATACAAAGAATCTAAACAATAGTTAAAATTAGTGGGCACCTTAATTCATCCCATTAATTTGAATAGAAAGCCTGTAATTAACTCACATATGTCTATGAAATCATGGGATGATTTATATATCGTGTGGTCCATTAAAACCTGAACACTTTGAATTTTAAACTTAAACGAGATATAATTCATTAATTAACAATAGAGTTTCAACAAAATTAATACTATAAATACAAGTGGGTATGGCTAGCTTAATTATTAATGTAGCCGCCCATAGCAGAAATGATGGCTTCAGGTGGTAGCGGAAGGCCTGGCACCCTCTGCACATGTAGTCATCTGTCATTGCTCACAGGAACTTTTAGGACCTGGATCATTATATGACGATCACTGCAGGCCTTATCCTCGACATACACCCAAAATTTGTAGTCCAGGGGATTGACATCATGGCTCTAAGGGGGCCAAAATTGTCAAAAAAGAGTTCGAAAGAACTCATAAGACAAATCCATGATTATCTTGCAACGGGGGAGATGGTTTTCTTTCAATGCTGATGTCAAAAATGACATTTCCAATCTCTGAAGTATATTTTCACCACTTTTTTGATAGCTCTCTGGACAGTTTGGTCTGAAACAACCAGATCTCTGGATGACTTAACCTGGGCTGTTTTCTTTAACTCCTCCGGATCCAGTTTGGCCTTTTTGACAGAGACATTATTCTTCCTTCAACGTTTCTAACTTGCTGACGCCTTAGACGGTGGTCCTAGGAGAAACCCAACTGCTTGAAGTGAAATAATGGGAATTCGTGGATCACGTTCAAGAATCATTTTCTCGACTTATATGTAAGCTAAAGAGCTCAAATTTGTTATGTTTTGTAACTAATTGTGTATGCTTTAATATATCGAAATATGAATTAATTTACATCACTCAATCTTAATGAATTATTGAAAAAGTAAGTGTTCATATTTCAATGAAACATCCGTTATTGAATAAAAAATATTTGAGTTCCCACCCCGGTCAAAATGTTTCGCACTCGTTTAAGGTAATATTTTACACATCTCTATTATTAAATATATCTCAGTTTCAAGACAATAAAATTGAATTAATGTGAAATCCGATAGGTCATATTCTACACAATCATAAATGAATAATGATAATAAAAGATTTTATTTGTATTTTTACTATTCGATATTTGAGACAGTTCATTTGCTGCACTTCATTTTATTCTGTTCCTCTTCCTAATAAAATAAAAAGCCATTAATTTAATTAAATGATGAGAGCTCGAGTGAGGATCAAGGATGGAGTATTATTTGATATGTTCTCCATGTAATTATTTATAAAAGGGGGCGGGGGTGTTAGACCACCAAGTGAGATAAGTATCACTTTTGTCGATCAAGGTAATCTTTTTAGAGAGCTACGTATAATTCATTGTTTTCTATATATATAATATAGAACCCACAATTCCTAAGACATATTTGAGTCAATTATATACTTTGTATTGAAATTACTTACATGATTTAAGGTACCCAAGAATTATATCCATAGAGTAAAACCTTCTTTTGGTTGAACAAACTTATGTTGTCCACGATATAGTCCTTGCCATCCATAAAATCCATCAATTCATTATTCTTTGATTATAACGATCAATTTTGGCTATTTCAAGGGTTAATTTGTTTATAGAAATTGAAGATGATTTGTGAAAGAATACAAAAACAAACCATTCCTGTTTGCTTATATTTTGACGGGCCACCACACTACTTATTAATATATAGAAGAAGAAAAACACCGAAGAAATACTGTGGCCATTTCATGAAATTTATTATGTGGTATTGTTGTCTGTAAAGCGGCTCAGAAATGATTTTGGATCTCTAACTCAATACAACTCTGAATTATGAGCCCTTAAAGATAAATAAATTTGCCTTTTGATGAATATTTGATCAATGATACTTGTATATCGAAAACCTATACTATAGCTAAATCAATGCTATATTAGAAAATTTAAGTTTTTAAAATATAAGTCTAATTTGTTTTGAATTTTTCAAAAATTTAAATATATATAAAGTTTTGTCTTGTTAAGATACTTCAACTTAGAATCTTAATTTTTACGAAAAGTTGATTGAACAACCCTAGTCTATAATTTTCATTTGATTAATGAGACCTCATTTGAGTCACATATGGTTTTTTAGATAGAATCTATTATATTCGGGGCCAAATTGTTTGCAAACATTATTTGCAATTTTCGGTGCTTCCAAAGAAAGTGTACAAATATTTTATTGATCAAAATCAAGGATAAAAATATTATTTGAACAGTATCATTCATGTTACCTAGTCATTTTTGAGATAAATCAACTTAGCCTGATATATTGTTGATGAGCCGTATGTAAAATACCCTGTGGATGCCTTTTAAAAGTTATAAATCAAATAACTACATCATATACCTACAGGGCTCAGCAACAAAGTGGCGCAACTTTAGTCCTTAATAATTTATAGATAGCAACAGTCCAAAATCCAGTTAATTTACTGCTAAAAAGCCTCAATTCATAGCTATATTGAGGCATATATGTAATTTGTCACGATAGCAGATGTATATGAAGAGCTAGAAGAAATTCAGTTCAAATGAAAAAGAAAGCAGATTCACTGTGAACATGATTTTTACTAAGCAAAAAATTGCAAAAATATATCACATAGAGTAATCCAAGCTCACAACTGTACTCTTGGTAACCAACTGTAAAGAGATTGAAAAAGGCCTTGTAGGTGAAAATAAATCCTCAAAAATGTATCAAATATGTAGTTGTAACAGCATAATTGGAAAGAAGATATGGTTACACAGAAGTCCGGATCATAATCCTTTTGACAATTTTGTGTTCAACTATCCTTAACCTCATACAAATATATGTAATTTTAGGAAATATAATTTCAAATGAGTGCAATACTATGGTGTAGTTGCAATATGAGGAGGTTTTTTTTTAGTTTCCAATGCTGTTATCCTTATTCTTTCATTATTGAGGAGGAAACATGTAAGTTTAAAGTGTGTGTGCTCTTGAATAACTACGTGTAACAGTAATGATGTGTTGTGTAGTTATATGTCTAAGTCCTTATTATACTCAGAGTAGAATTAAGGATCGACATTCGAGTAATCCCTACCTATGTTATTCCTAGATATGGATTTTTTTTGTTTATTTCCTTTCAATTACAGCTGCTTGGAGCTGATTTAATAAAAGATTATGACAGCTAAGCTGCTATTCTCCCTCCCTAACAATTTTCTAAGTCTTGGGGGGGGGGCCACGTTAATTTTTGGTTTTTCCTTTTTGAACATACTGGCTGGACTATGTCAATGAGCAACATTTTCATGGATAATTATAACTCCAAAATGCATCTAATTGAATAAAACGTCATGACTGATAAGCCATTCTTCTCCTAAGATTCTTTGAATTGTCAACCTTACAGTCTGTTTTTTTGGGGGCTTTATTTTTAGAATATCGACAGGTGATATTTTCAACAAATATACCAATCGACGTTCCTAAACCACAAAGACCACTTTCGTAAACTGCATCAAGGAGAAGATGGGAAAATTAGAGATGAGCCTAGTGATGAAGACCTGCGCTTCATTCAGCAGCAAGATTGAGAAGATGATTGGGGCTGAAGTAAATTATTTTGATTTAGTGGATGTAGTACAACACATTTATACTTCTATTTCTTTGTTTTGTTACTGCATATAAAAAAATAAAAATTGAATAACCTCCGACAACGAAGTAGAACAGAGGTTTTACGTTTGCCTCTGTTTTTGTGGGGGGTTTTTCTGTTGGTCCCCAGGATTAAGGCAAATGTTACAAATCAATTTTGATATAACTTGGTACGTAGATTATAAATGATCACAGTAAGAGGCCAGTAACCATTGACAGGTCCGGCTCAAAGGTCAAAGTAGCACAAAACATTAAAAAAAATTCATAATCGACAATAACTTTGGAACATATTGTGGTACAGAGCTCAAACTGGTATCATTATGTAGTTCTAATAAAAATCTATCATTTAGCAAAAAAATCATGGTCAAAGTTGAAGAAAAAGTTAAAAATGTTATATCAAACATCACTTTTGAAAAAAATGAGATACATATAGCTGATATCATCTCTTTGTTGCTCACAATACTTAAACAAGGGTGGTCTGATGATTTTTCGACCTCAACGTAAATATGGCAACACTCGTAAATAAAAGTTAGACTATCTAGCATTTGTTGAGAGTGACTCACCAAAGTTTCAGCCATTTTGAACGTGCAGCTTTTATGTGACAGTCGTTTGAGTGAGTTGACGTGAGAGTTTTTGTCAAAATAGGCAAAATCTTTATTGTTGCAGTTTAGACCTAACAAATTGGAGTTAATTAATTATAATTTAAAAAAATTATTTAATTATAGATTAGTTAATATATATATAACTTGGAAACACTTTTATACGTTCGAAACAGTGGACAGAGGTTTTCCTCAATTGCAAATTACCTTCGTGAACAATGATTTTGCAGAAAAAAATACCGAGTACTATATGGACCTGTTACAAAGATAGAAATATCTCTTGGAGAAGTATCTAGAATTACAAGGACACTATGTTGACAAATAAAAAAAAATTCTTGTATCTTTGTTAGGTCTAAAAATTTTCTCTTACACATATTAAAATATAAAGGCAATTGATATTCAACAAATATTTTACTTTAACATAGAGATTAAATTTTGATTTACGCTCTACCGAGTGCCTCTTCTAGCTGCATATTTCGTCTGAAGATTTCTTCACGCCAATTTTGTCTCCGGAAATTAAAAAAAAAAGATTATTTGATGAGAAAAAATCTGTAAAATAACCGCAGATATTATATTATGTACTACATGGAATGACCTGTAAAAATCCTCTTTCCACGGCATTGAATGGTCATAATACTTTATAGTAATAGAATGGTTGGCTGTAAAACTGATCAGGAAAGATTTCTCAATCACTACTCTTTACCTGGTGATACCATTTTAAATTGATGTTACGAATCAATCCATTCTCAATAATAACAATATTATTTCCTATATTACAAATCAATTGGTCAATTACCTATACGATCTCTAAGTGGGTGATTATCAAATATTATGTGTATATAAATTGAACTGTCTCGTTTTTGGCTTTATATATATCTTCCCCTGCAAAAATACCTTTTCTGCCGAGGACAATAAAAAAAACGTCTTAAGCAACGTTGGAGGTCTCTTATGCTATTTTTAACATGGTACAAGACATTTTAGTCATAAAAAAATAGAGCATTTTTGAGTAAATATTATATATTTTTATTTGTCACAAATTTACCTCGCTCCCACAAAAATACCCAATGTTATTTGTTATGATAAGGACATCCCCTCGTATGACTTAATAGGTCATGGCTATTCCGTAATTTATTCATTTTGATAAATAAATTAGTAATAAGTTATTCAATACAAATGCTCCGTTTCCAAAAGGACAGGAATACAATTTCTTGTCAATCCTTTGTCGTATATATGTTTTGTTCAAGTTGCAACCAATAAATGAGTTGAATAATTTTAAATGAATGATTTAAAGTACTTATGATGAGGATCATGCAATTATTGAATATTCCACGGATAACCGATATATTTTAGACCACAAGTGACTAAAATATAATTATTTTTCAGTGCCCACAGTTCAAATGCTTGCTCATAAACACACAATAACCATGTAATTTTAATATTTTAAAATGAAATTATAGTCTCATAGTTGGGGTATTGGAACAACCATTTTAAGATGAAGAAATTGTACAATTTGCTGATACATGTTGAAATTTGTACAAACATCGCAGCTTATACATCAATATTCACCATTTTATTTGATATATGAAGAAATTTTGGTTATTATATAGAAATAGCTACGCCCTTTAAAAAAATAACTCTAAGCAATATTATAATACAGTATCGAATAAAATACTCTGAAGGATTTAAATAATACTAAATATATATGTAAATGTAATTCATTTTAAATATTGTGGAGAAATAGTATGACTATTATAGTCTGGGAGTACTAAAGGACTCAAGGTACTGCTATTTATCCCTTGAGTACTTTAGTAAGTTACTAAGATTGACTTACTTGGATAATTAGAAGCATGTTTTGTGTTTTTGCTCTGTTTCCGTTTGATGAAAGGTTGCGTGATACAATACAGGTCACGATGTGTAAATAAAACAAAATAATATTCCTTCATTTTGTTCAACAACTATCAATTCAGCTAGGGTGGAATTTTGCTTTATTAAATCTCATAAAAGAGAGAACGGGCAAGTCATTGAGCACATCTTAGGCCCTTAATTATTTTTGTTATTCAAAGTGCATAATATTATTTTTTAAATATTTTAACCAAATACTAAAAATTGTAAACAGTACATTTTTTTTTTCGTAGTATCCTATTTGGAACGGTAACAAAGCCTTAAAAATGACTGATTTGGACACAAAAATAAAATGGCATGTAGTACATCAAAAATTATCTAAGAGCTTGCCCAAGTTATTTTTTTGGTTGTCCCTAGCATATAAGGTTTTTGTGGATCTGGAGAATACTGTTAAGGCGAAAACGGTACAGTCTAATGCATATATATGTATATATAAAAGAGATACAAAAACGAAAACAATGCATGCATTCAGGAATCAAAATTATCCTTAACAAAATTAGCATAATTTTTTTTTTTTTTTGTCAAAAAATTAATAATACCATAATAGCACTTAAATAATTAAAGTAATTATGTGCATCTTAAACACAAAAGGAATAAGGATACATAAGGGGGAGAGTTAGATTTCTTATCGTTGTTGTAAATGTTATGGCATTTAGGTTTATTTGGCAAATTATTTTAAATGCACGATTCAAAAGGAAGTTGGATTTCCTCAGCTTATATACGAGGGGTGTCTGAAAAGTTTCTGAACTCAACCTGAAGATGGTAGCAATCCTATATAAAAGTGAATCACATCTATTTAACATCTGTTGACAGTTATTCAGCAAAGTTTCAGCCATTTTGAACGTGCAGTTGTTAAATAACAATTGTTTGAGTGAATTAATATTGATCGATTTTTCCAATTATAAATACAATTTCTCTTAAAAAATAAGTATAGGATAAATATGACACAGTTCAGTGTACTATATATAGTGCAATGTGCAATTTCCTACACAAGAGCCTGTTCCTCAGATTTTACCCCTTGTAGTTTTTACTTCTATGGATATTTGAAATCCTGTGTTTATGTCATGTTTCCAGAAGCCTACAAGGCAAGAAGTCCAACATCAGAAAATAATTTGCAAGTATATTTACTGATACGCTGACACCATAGTACTCTTTTGAATGAGTTTTTTGAGTTTTTGAAACCCTTTTTTAATATTTGGGCCTTCCTGCAGCCCTGATTCCAATCCCCTTGACTACACCTTTTAATGCATGTCGAGGGGGACGGAATGTAGTGACCGACATCCAAACACTGAGGCCCTCAAAGCAACTGTTAGCAAGCATTGAGACTCCATGATAGAGGACTACATCCGCAGGGGGTACGAAGTCTACCACCACCGCATGGAAGCCAACATTGCTGTGTAGGATGTCTACATAAATGATTAAGAGAGCTCAAACACACATATGTTTCTAGAATTAATTTTATTGAAATTCTAATGTTAATTAATAAATTATATCTTGTTGAAGTTTAAAAATGAAAGTATTCAGTGGACCACTCAGTATGGACGAGGGGGGATGTCACCTTTCTTAGGGGATTTTCAAAACTGTGTGTAATGAAAACTTAAAATGTCAACTATCATTATGAAACAAAAATAAAACTTTTCTGATGTATAAAACTTGTTTTATCGCCCATAGGAAAAAGAAAATCATGCTGTTGCACCCTGTACTATAAATTACTGCCTATCTATGTACATTGTAGACCTTCACTCATAATTAATATGGATGCCATCTGAAAATGAATTTATACATGGTTACATCAATCTCAAATGTATGAAATTATACTAGAAGGACTTATTCCTTGCAAAATTGCAATCCCTAATTTTTTGTTTATATACCACTACAGATTTTCAAACGACTCTTGACCCTGAGATTTGCAAATATGAGATTTGACTATTTGTACAATTTGAAGAAATATTATTCAAATGGAGACATAAAAATAACTTAAACAAATTTGCCAAATCATACTATTTCTTCATGATACAAAAAGTTTATCAAAGTAGTATCGAGTACTTTGCCAAGAGGCTATTAACATACGTAAAACATCACAAGGAGTCAAATAAACATAAATTTTTAAGAGGACCAAATACCGGGTTGTACAAAATTTTGGAGACAAAATGAACTAATTAAACAATGTTTTATAATTTTGTTTGATTTAATATCCAATTAAATGTTATTAATATAATATTGATATTAAGGATAAGCAATGTTCAATATGCCCATCGTAGGCAGCAATAATGGCTTCCAGATACTGTCCAAGTGTGCTGCAGGTCCTTTTGATTTAGGCATATGACTCGGCAGCCCACTCCTCATTTGGAGAATATGTTAAGGCCTCAACATATGGCGTTTGGATTCTGCAGGCCTAGGACTCTACTTATTAGCATATCCTATAATCCAGGGGATTCAGATCTGGTGTCGATGAGGGAATCCAAGAGTTTAACAAAAATATGATTAATTTTTTCACCACTTCTGCTGTAAGGAGGACTACTTTTCGGAGGATTCTTCGAGATCCTCACCCTTTTCCAGACGCTACTTGAAACGGTGGACGGTTGGCTTTGAGCCATATTTGTGTGCAATAACAGCTTTTGGGTACATTACGGCGACAATCAATGTAGCAATCTTCTTCTTTGTGGTTGTTACTATATGATGATCCACTCTTATGTTTTGAACTTATCGTAAACAAAAAGAGGAGACTCTGGGATCTCTGAAGAAAATGAAAAAATCAAATTTTTAATAAGTTTTAAAAATTGTATCAAAACTTTTGCACGACCCAGTGTTTGGTCGTTTGGTAGGTTGTTTTTATGTAATCGTAGGCCCACATACAAGTAGGAACCCTACAAGACATAAATAATGAAATATATTTTTAATGATCCACTTTTTACGACCTTAAGAAGGAGCGCTTTTTGGTTCATTCATTTGGACAAAAGAGCATTCAAATTTTATTCTTTACTATCTACGTAAAATATAAATACATATATTGTATAAAATTATTACTTATTTGATTTAAATACAAGTATTTACCAGGGTCAAGTCACATAAAAAATATAGATATTAAGTAAGGACTTTTTATAAAGACGTAAAGGAATTCATGTCATACCTAAGTCTATTCCGACCATACCATGTTTTTAGGTATATACATACATAATATCTAATTATATATTTGGTAGAGAAATGAAAAATGACAGCTGATATGTTGTGTACGTCCATCTATGCACAATGTGTCAATATGATGAAACATCTTTTTTTGATAATATATGATATGTACATTGTACAGGGTGATGCTTTGAAATTTCCCCAATACATTTTAAAGAAATATACTTGAAGAAATAGTTAGTATTTATTACTTAGGCCACTCTATGTCCTTCTTTATAAACCATTCCTTTGTTGCCATGTCCGTATAATTCTTTTATTATTTTATCAAGTTATAAAATAGAATTTACATTCTTACTTTGTTGAAAACAAGGCAATTTTTGATCATTTTGGGGTATTACTTTATTGATAGGAAAATTTTTTATGACGCAATATAATTGCAAGTAACAGTTTCAATACCAATTGAGTGTAGTAATGTATTTAAGGCGGCAGTATGGTACGGCTATACCGCACAACGCCACTCTTCACCAAGATAATTTTCTTCGATCCAGGGAAGAACAACGTCCTAAAGGACCCTTATGTAGAAGTCAGAATTCGCTTTTTATCCTATCCACAAGTTTGATGATTGTCACATCCAAATCATCCTTTCTGAGAGATCTGGATATATTTTTCCACCCCCTCTCTTATATGTCTCCTCTACCACCTCTTTCGGTTGATTCTGGATGTTTTGAAATGTTCTAGGCTCACAACCACGATCTTTTTCAAAATAGGCGTGGAGTGAATCAATACTTCTTTTCTGACGACGTATTGGCTTCTTTCGTCTCGTAGTTAACTAAAGCCAAGCTACACCTGAATGAAAACTATAAAGGTTCAAATAACGCATTTTTAATTACATACGAGTACATGTGATTAGTATAGGGTTGATCTTAACTAGGGGAACACAGTTTATTACTTTCAATTTTTCAAGAGTTAAATTTAAATGAGAGGTTTTGTAAGGACTTATTTATCGAAATCATCTGAAAATAGTGTTTGGCACAGCTTTTATTCAATATGTGAGCACTTATCTCTAATAATTACCTAAATACAACAAGTCCTAAATCTCATATAGACCTTGAATCAAGCTTAAACCACTCCTTCTTGATGAAAGCCTCTAGAGATTGGATACTACTGTGAGGAGTAGTACACAACCTTTCCCCCAGACGCGCCTAGATAGAGTAGTCCAAGGAGTTCGGGTCAGGAAAGGTGGGTGACCACATGTTGAGGTCCCTAAGGTCCATGAATTTTTCTCTAGAGAAGACATTGGAGCTCTGTCTTGAGTAAAAACAAAGATTTACCGAACTTTTTTCTGGCCCAAGGTAGCACTAAGAAATCCCATGGCGTGGCACGTGGTATCCTGTAGGAATGTGAATATTGTATTGAGTGTTATTTTAAAAAGGAATATATGCTGGCAAAAACAAGGCGTTGGGGTTGTAAATCCAAATAATCTATTTGAGAGCGAGTTTTCTGATTGTTGCTGGTAACCTGAAAGGTATTTTTCTTTCTATAGTGTGGTCAGAAATGATGGTGAGTTACACTGATGAGCTTTTAGGCAGTTATAAGTAGTGATATTCAAATAATGCAGAAAAATGGAGCTTAATATGCAAATAAAATGCAGTAAAACAACAACCAAAAATCCAAATAAAAAGAAATAAATAGGCCAAAAATACGAATAAACCCAGAAAAAAACAGTTTAGTTTCGTTTTAAAAATTTATATCAAATTCTATTCCAGCAGGCCCTTTTTCCTCTGAATAATCAGCTGATCCCTCAGGTGATCTTCCATGCTCCTTTTCAGCTTATTGGTGAGAAGGTACTTGAAAATGCTAAGCCTCTTTCACAGCCCACGGATGTTATGGGGGCATTTGAAGCTAGCTAGGATGTAGAGATTCTTCTTCACGCCAGACAAATATATACTCAAATACTGGATTATTCTTGAGAATCTCCACCGGCTTGTGAGCAAACTTGGGGATGGTCATGCTTTCAAAGACCTTTTTAATGATGGACCAGAGGCAATCTTTCCTCGGGCTGAGTGATGTTCTCCCTTACTAACTTCAAGTTTGACTTTATAAAGGTAAGGTCTTGAGCAAGAGAAGCAAATCCATTTTAAATATCTCGATAGCACTGGCGGCAAGATGGGTAGGATAACCCGGTGGTGGGTAAACTAAGAGACAGAGTTCTTTTGCCTTGGAGGAAATACTTAGGTTGTGTGTAATTCGGGCCTGTTGCTATGGAACGATTGCATTAATACACACTTTCAAACTAAAAATTCAAATGAAGGTCGAAAATGCAAAAAAAAATGTAAATAAAAGCCAAAAAAAAAAAATATATTATATACATAATTGGGATATCTCAAGTGATAAGGCTAAGGCCTTGTTGGACTTTGAGTCGAGTTGAGGATCGAAAACGGAGTAAAAACTACCTTATGTCCTCGCTTCATAAGGAGTTGGACTTGTGGTTTTTTCTGCATCTCAGGGCTGCCTGCATGTGATCTAATAAAACGACATGAAAGCTAAGCCGCTCTTCTCCCAAATATTCTTAAAATTGTCAGGATTAATAAGTCTATAGTTTTATTTATTAGAATTGTATAACACATGACTTTACAACACTTTTGTAATTGTAACTTGATTAAATATGTATCATAGACTAAGCCAAAATATCCAGCCTTTTGATAAAATGCGCCGCATTGCTAAATGAAACATTTAAATAAGGCAAATAACCTATTAAATTAAATTTCATGAAAAATGTCTTCATCATACAAAAGTATCAAACACATATTTACTTTAAATTTGGCCAAATATATTAAAGAAATTTTTTCAAAAACTCCTTTATTTAAGAATTATTTTTGTGGCAATTTTACTTAAAAAATACTCATTGAATTTAAAATGATAGTGGACCGCAATTAAGCAGGTCACAGGTTGGGCATCCCTCGACTAAATATTTCATTTAATGAAACTTCATGATAGCTAACCTGCTTTCCTCTCCTTCAAATTTTTTGGTCTACATTAGTGTTGTGTCAGTCGACCTTGAGGACCAAGGATTGCAGTCGGGTCCCATCCTGTCCAGTGCCACTTTTTGGTCCTTAATGTAGGTCAAATCAATCCCTCGTAACGTCAGTGAGGTATTTTTCCTCTTATTCATTATTTCCTTATATAATTTAATAAATTATATTATATATGTAACAATATAATCTGTTCGTATTATATTGTAATATAATTATAATAATAAAAAATTCCAAGATGTGTACAATAATCTTAATTTATATTTCATATATATCCTATTTGGCTTAATAAAGCATCTATATTTTTGAAAATTCCAAGGAGCAGTTAAAGGCCAAAATCAATACTCGACAGTCCTAAGGACTGATAGGAACAATCCTGAAACTGGACTGGACTTGGTAAACCAAGTTACAATGTTAATTTTCGGGTTGTTTTTTTTATATACAGAAAGTGCTTACAACTTATAACACTATAAATGTTCTTATTAATCACTTTTGCCTATAGTTTATAATGATCTCTATCAGCAGATATGTAGTCTCTCAGAATTTCCATATTTTAAAACATTCTCTCGTACGTGTTTTCTTATGTTCACAGCAATTTAGCCAATATTTACATCTTTGGACTAATGTTGATTGTTCCTTTGTTTAGTGCTGTACATATTTTATGTTCCTTAAGATTAAAGCAATTGGTCGAGAAAGAAAAGTCGTAAAATGACAGCTCAATCCAAAAAATAGATTTTTACTTATAAAGTATTAAAGAAGCCGTTATTCTGAGACCCAGTGCCGTTCAGGTGTAAACATTATGAAGCCCCAAAGAGAAATTTTCATATGATCACCCTGTATACACATGTTTTTCCCTAACCTTTATTTATTTTATAACTTTTACTTTTAGTTTACCTCTATTCTGAGGCCCATTTTTGTTATTTTGAGCAACAGATGGTCTTCTCTGTAGGTTTTTTATTATATATTAGGTACTTCTAACACTTTTTTGCTCCTTTTTACAATATGATATGTTATTCCATCTATAAAATAAGGAAAAAAAGAGAAAAGACGGATGGTGTTGATCCGTTATAATCATATACCAATATGAATTAGACTGTCTCGTTTTTGGGCTCATATTTTTTTCCCTCCTGCTCTAAGACTTTTTCGACTAGAAACAATATAAAAAAATGGCTTTGGCTAAATTTGAAGCTTCTTAAGTCATTGTTGACGTGGTACAAGTCATTTTAGTTAGTTTTTTATAAAATATATATTTTTGGTCGCCGACAGGAAGGTCAGGGACACCGACTTTGTCAACAAGGTGAAGAAGATGGTTGATGATGACCCTACCAGTTCCATAAAGGCGATGGCGAGGGATCTGGGCTGCCATGAGAAAACAATAAGGGACTGTGTATCTGAGGATTTAAGGTGCAGGAGCTACAAGATGCAGGTGGGCCAGATCTTGACCCAGAAGGCAAAGGACAACAGGCTGATGAAGTCAACAAAATTGCTCAACAAGCTCAAGCACCCAAAGCAGCCCAGGATGCTGTGGTTTTTTTCTCTGAAGAAAAGAATTTCTGTCAAGATCAGAAGGTCAACAAGCAGAACAACAGGTGGATAGCCACCTGCACCAGCCATGTGAGGAAGGTAATGAAGATCAAGTTCCCTGCAATGGTCATGGTGTTCAGGGTGGTCAGCAGTGAAGGTCATATTATGCCTCCCCACATGTTTGAAACAGGTCTAAAGGTCAATACAGAGGTCTACCTGGATGCTATGGAGAAGGTGGTTTTGCCCTGGATCCAAGGTGTGGCTGCAGACAGGCCCTGGTTGTGGCAACAGGAGTCAGCACCCTGTCATGTGTCCAAAATCTCCATGCAGTGGTTAACCGAGAACTGTTATGACGTCGTAACCAAGGATTTGTGGCCTCCTAACTCTCCCGACCTTAATCCTTTGGACTATTTTGTCTGGGGCTATGTCGAGAAACATACAAACAGACATCCCGATAGCACCAAGGCTCGCCTGATGGACTCCATCCAGGAGGTATTTGGCAACATGGACAACGAGATGGTCAGAAGAGCCTGCAGCCGGTTCAGAGGCAGTATTTAGGCCTTTATTGATGCCAACGGTGATTATATCGAATGAATGGCTACTCTATACCTATATGCTCGTCATAGTTTTGATTTTCAATAAAAAAGTTAAAAAATGTATATTTTGTATTGTTTTTTGTAGAAAAATAACACAAATTAAATATGACTCAATGTATGTAGTACTTCGACTATGTTAAGTACACCTTTTTACTCATAGCATCATATTTGGAATGGTACCAAAGGGTTAAAAAGGCTCCCTTTTCTATAGTAAAATGCCCTGTCCTACGCCAAAAATTATCTGTGAAGCCTAAAACTTTAACAAAGTTGGTTTTTTGATTGCCCAAAGAAAAAAAAGGTCTTTGTCCAGTAGGAGAAAAATATTAGCCTCAAAACGGAACATTCTAATATACACATTCAACCACCTATGTTATAGTTGTAAAAATTGCCAAAAAACCATCTCTCAAGCAGCATGCCGTTCCATGTACTGCAGAGAGGGACCGAAATTAGAAATTTTTACATATAAATCAATATCTCTTGTACATATGTATCTATTAAAAACATCAAATAATAAAAACAGTCAAACATCTGTCAGATC
Source organism: Lepeophtheirus salmonis (assembly GCF_016086655.4). Classification (NCBI taxonomy): domain Eukaryota; kingdom Metazoa; phylum Arthropoda; class Copepoda; order Siphonostomatoida; family Caligidae; genus Lepeophtheirus; species Lepeophtheirus salmonis. Next base: position 2,946 of record NW_027294974.1, on the reverse strand, counting down.
AACATCACTGTCTTCATTTTCTAACTTGACCTACAACTTTTTCTTTCAAGAGCATTGTTTTTCTAGAGTCTCCTGTCGTCATTTTCACTTTTCAATACCTGCAAACTGTAAGGGTTTTTATAGTCTTCATATTGTGTAGTAGGAATGACCGATGATTAATCGGCAACTAATCCGTACAATGCAACTTTGGTAATAAAACAGTCATTACAGATTAAATATATGTATATTCTATAAGAAAATTAAACTTAAAATTACAAAAATCCATCCAAATCGACTTTTCTTTTGACGACAAATCTTTTTAAGTTGTAATGTTAAGTGTTTTAGATTTAGCTCTACAGAGTGGTCCATTAAAATCTGGCCACTTTGAATTTTAAATATCAACAAGATATAATTTAATAATTATCTATAGGATTTCAACAATTTAAATACAACAAATAGATGTACGTTTGAGATGTCTTAATCATTAATGTAGCCTCCCTTAGCGGCAATGATGGCTTCCAGGCGGAGGTAGAAGATCTGGCTAAGATATTAATGTAGCTGTGAATTCAAAGCACTTTAGGTTGATAAAAAGTAAAAAGAAACTGATAATTGAACGCAAATGCCACTCCTTATATAGCAAGGACATATGGGCAGGAATTACTCCCGATGTCGATATCAATTGTACTTCGAGTCCAACAAGGACTTACACACTTATAACTCTCGAGCATATCATGATTGTTGCTCTTTGTCGTTAATGAGCAAATGCAATAGTTGTTACTTGATACTTAGATATTCCCTGACAGTATGTAAAATTAAAGAAACCAAGCTAGGTTGTCATGATGTTTCATTAAATTAGCTGCACGAAGTTGTGGGTTGAGGAAATAAACACACAAATCCAACTCCCAATCAGGTAAGAGTATAGGCAGAAATTTCTTTCCTATTCGATCCTCATTTCTACTTACAGTCCAACAAGGACTTACATTTATTACTAAAGAGGTAAATAATTTTCGATTCTTAATACTCTGGGACGTCCACAGGGGAGGGGCTGTTTTTGTATTATAAACAGTCTTCCGGGCTTAGTACATGAGAAGCACCAATCGTTACTCACTATGATCCAAAGAAGCAAGTAACAATAATGATTGAAGATTTATAAGTGAGACTGAGTCAAGATATGAATTGGAACTATTTGCTGTACTTTGGGCCATCGACAAATACAAAATCTATCTTTTAGGAAGATAATTTAAAATCAAGACGGGTCACATCCCGTTGATTGGTATTATTAATGGAACTGATATGGGAGCAATCAATAACTCAAATATGCAGAGATTTATAGAATAAAGTTAGCCCGATACACCTTCAACGAAGAATGGACGAAGGAGAAGACTCATTTTATCGGAGATGCATTGAGCAGGTCTCCAATTGAGAAACCTTTGGAAGGAAAAAATTAGGGAGCCAAAATATACAAAGCCATTTGTTATAATATATTAAAAGAAGACAAAGTATTAGATGAAATATTTGACGCAGCAGAAGAAGACGAAGATTATATAATGGTATGTCAGGCATTACGAGAAGGAAAGGACGTCAAGAAGTTACCATCAAACCAACAATCGCATCTTTACAAGAAAATGTAGAACCGTTTATCCGTTGAGAAAGAAGCTAGAGGAAGATAAATATTAATGGACAATTGTAGAATTATAGTGCGAAGGAAAATCCGTCCCAAAGTGCTCGAAGGACTTCATGAAGCCCATTTGGGGATGTCAAGAGCGAAAGAAAGAACAAGAACCCTTTACTATTGGCCGAATTTTAAGAACGACATTAGTTGATAATTTTTCACACTTTAATAAGAACTAATTTTTTTTCAAACAGTCAAAATTTAAAACGTTGATTAAAGGAAAAGAAGAAGAAACATCTATAGCTAACAACCAAATACAGTGTACATTTAATGAAGTAATGCCGTGTAGAATAACCACACAATGGAACTGTTTTGTTCCTGGTGTAGAAAAATTCATGAACCCTTCTAAAAATACAGTTTTGAATAGGTGTTGTTGATTAAATCTTAAAGTTCCGATTATTTTTGTATAGCTTAGATTCTAAGTCTTTGATTGATGTACATGTTGTAAACAAAAAAATGTGTATATGTAGATATGGAGGCAAGAATAGCCATCATAGGTAATTTAATCCGCACCGGGAAGACCACCTCGGACATCATGATGGCCTTAAATGTCAGCATGGTCCCATCTGTTAGGTCAGAAATCGTTTGGCTGACGGAGACAACCTTAAGGACAAAACCAAGAGTGGAAGACCCACCAAAGTGAAGCCTGAAGATATCATGGAGGCCTTTAAGGTCAACCCAACGATGAAGATGTCAGAGTACGCGAAGAAGAAGAAGGTGCATCGGTCTACTGTGGACAATGCCATCTGAAAGGCTGTAGGAAGGTCCCTTAGAAGAGTTAAAAAGCCACTCTTATCCCAACGTCAAAAAGAACTCTGTCTTCAGCGATTTCAACAACTCTTGAATGATCTCAAGCACAAAAGCAACCGGGCATTTTTTTTCTCTGATGAAAATACCTTAACGGTTGACCCCGTCTACAACGGGTGGTATGCTATGGTAAGGCTGACAACAGCATCAGGACAGCCACTAAGACCAAACATCCGGCCTCTGTGATAATATTGGGGGTTATGGTATCAACTCGAGTAAAAATGCTTCCAATTTGGTATCCTTTTAGATACCGGTTACCTGCGGCCGACTATTTGATGGTGTTGAAGGAAAATGTGGTACAAAAGATCACCAATACCATGAAGAAGTCAAATAAGGCCACATACGTATTTCAGCAGGACGGGGCTCTGCTAATATTGTACAAGAGTGGATGTGTTCTAACATGAACTTCTGGTTTAAGAACTTTTTACCCCCTCATAGCCCAGATCTGAATCCACTGGATTACTCCATTTGGTGGCAAATTGAGAAGA